>NC_057410.1:4311427-4336427 GCF_019320065.1 Cervus canadensis
AAAAAAAATCATTTTAAGATTTTTTCTTCTTATAAATCACAGTACTTATTCCCCAACATATTTCCACCATCACAATAGCTTTTTGTGGTGCTGTGAAGTTTTCCTTGTTAAAAAAAAAATTTAATATTTTTTTATTTTTTCTTATAAGTCATACAGTTTAATCCCCCTACATATTTTTCCACTTCCATATTAGCCCTTTTGCAGTGCTGTGGGGTTTTCTTCTTTGTGTTTCTTGTCAAAAAAAAGGAAAGAAAAAAATTGATTTTAAGGGTTTTTTTTTTGTTTCTCACTTTTTTTTTCCTTTATGGGTTTGTTTTTTTTTTTTAATTTTGATTTTGATTTATTGAACTGCCTTTCCCACTGTTCTTTCCTGGCTGTAACTATTCCTGAATATATAAACATACATATACATATATATGTATATACATATATATAAATCTTTTCCACATAAATCTATTCATCTTTACTTTTCTACTTTTTCTTTTCTCTCTCTCTGATTATCTTTTAATCCTCTTCTCTGCCCCTCCTTTTCTCTTTTCCCTCCCCTCTCTTCTTTCTTTTCTCTCTATACTATTCTCTCTCTCTATCCCCCTCCCCCTCACTCTCCTCTTTCTTCTCTCTCTTTACCTCCCTATTCCTCACTTTCCCTCACTCTCTTCTTTCTTCTCCCTCTCTATCCCCCTCCCCCTCACTCTCTTGTTTCTCCTCTCTCTCTCTATCCCCCTCCCTCTCATCTCCCTCACTCTCCTCTCTCTCTCTCTGTCCCCGCTTTCCCCTCACTTTCCCACCCCCTCTTCTTTCTCTCTCTCTCTGTCCCCCTCACTCTCCCTCACTCTCCTCTCTCTCTCACTCTCCCTCACTCTCCTCTCTCTCTCTCTGTCCCCCCTCACTCTCCCTCACTCTCCTCTCTCTCTCTCTGTCCCCCTCACTCTCCCTCACTCTCCTCTCTCTCTCTCTATCTTCCTCACTCTCCCTCACTCTCCTCTCTCTCTCTCTGTCCCCCTCACTCTCCCTCACTCTCCTCTCTCTCTCTCTGTCCCCCTCACTCTCCCTCACTCTCCTCTCTCTCTCTCTGTCCCCCTCACTCTCCCTCACTCTCCTCTCTCTCTCTCTGTCCCCCTCACTCTCCCTCACTCTCCTCTCTCTCTCTGTCCCCCTCACTCTCCCTCTTCTCTCTCTCTCTCTATCCCCCTCCCCCTCACGGCCTGGTCACCAGCTGAGCTAACTCGCTGAGCCCTCTGCGCTCTGTCCCCAGCGGGCAGTCCGCTCACGCTCTGATCTCCACCTCCGGCTTTCGCTCCCTCTGCCCTCAGCTGGTTGGTGTCACCTCTGGTCTCCCTCGCTCCCCAAGTGGGTCTTCTGTGCTCTTTTCTTTAGAGCACTTTGGTTTTAACCATGTGTGTGGAAGTCTGTATATGTCCCCATATTTCTGTAATTACCTCCTTGGTCTCCTCCCACTAGAACACAGGTACAAGTCACCCCAACAAGAAATCAACACAAACCACCCAACCAACATTTCCCTCCAAGGGAAAAAATCGAAAGGAAGATCTAATACAGCCCTAAAGCCTGGGGAAAGGAGACCTCAAGTTAGAAAACAGAAAAAAATAAGGTGAAAAGACAGAGAAATACAGCACAAATGAAACAGCAAGGTAGAAAGTCACAAGACCAAATAAACAAAGAGGAAATAAGTAACCTCCCTGAAAGAGAATTCAGAATAACGAGAGTAAAGATGCTCCAAAGACTTGAAAATAGAATGGAGAAAATGCAAGAAGCATTTAACACAGTTAATACACCAAGGACATAGAAGAAATAAAGAATAAGCAAACAGACATGAATAACACAATTAATGAAATTAAAAATACTCTACAAGGAACCAATAGCAGAGTAACTGAGACAGAAGAATGGATAAGTAAGCTGGAGGATAGAATGGTGGAAATAACTGCTGAAGAACAGAAGAAAGAGAAAAGAATGAAAAGAACTGAGGACAGCCTCAGAAACCTTTGGGACAATATTAAATACACCAACATTTGAGTTATAGGGGTCCCAGAGGAAGAAGAAAAAAAGAAAGGCACTGAAAATTTTTGAAGAAGTTTTATAATTGCAAACTTCCCCAACATGGGAAAGAAAATAGTCAGTCAAGTCCAAGAAGCACAGAGTCCCCTATAGGTTAAACAAAAGGAGAAACACATCAAGACACATATTAACCAAGCTAACAGAGATTAAGCACAAAGAAAGAATATTAAAAGCAGTAAGGGAAAAGCAACAAGTAACATACAAGGGAAAACCCATACAATTAACAGTGGATCTTTCAGCAAAAACTCTATAGGCCAGAAAGGAAAGAAAGGATACATATATATATATATATTAAATTTAAAATATATACATGTATTTAAATATATATTTAAAATATATATTTAAAGGATATATTTCAAGTACTGAAAGAGAAAAACCTACAACCACAATTACTATATCCAGCAAAGATCTCATTCAAAATTGACAGAGAAATCAAAAGCTTTATGGACAAGCAGAAGTTAAGAGAATTCAGCACCACCAAGCCAGCCTTGCAACAAATACTAAACGGACTTACATAGCCAGTAAACAAAAGAGAAAGGAAAGACCTACAAAAACAAACCCAAAACAGTCAAGAAAATGCCAATAGGAACATATGTGTCAATAATTACCTTAAATGTAAATGGATTAAAAGCACCAACCAAAAGATTCAGACTGACTGAAAGAATACAAAAACAAGACCCATATATATGCTGCCTACAGGAGATCCACTTCAGACCTAAAGAAACATACAGACTTAAAGTAAAAGGATGGAAAAAGATATTCCATGCAAATGGGAATCAAAAGAAAGCTGGAGTGGCAATCCTTATTTTAGACAAAATAGACTTTAAAATAAAGAATATCATAAGAGACAAAGAAGGACATTACATAATGATCAAGGGATCAATCCAAGAAGACGACATAACAATTGTAAATATCTATGCACCCAACATAGGAGCACCTCAATACATAAGGCAAACACTAACAGGCATAAGAGAAGAAATCAACAGCAACACAATAATAGTAGGGGACTTTAACACCCCACTTTCACTAATGGACAGATCATCAAAACAGGGAATCAATAAGGAAACACAAATCTTAAATGAAACATTAGACCAAATGGACCTAATTGGTATCTTCAGGACTTTCTATCCAAATGCAGAAGAACACATTTTCTTTTCAAGTGCCCATGGAACATTCTCCAGGATAGACCACATCTTGAGCCACAAATCAAGTCTCAGTAAATTTAAGAAAATTGAAATTGTATCAAGTATCTTCTCTGACCACAACGTTATGAGACTAGATATCAACTACAGGAAAAACAAACAAACAAACAAACAAACAGCGAAAACCATAAACTCATGGAGATCAAACAACACATTACTAAATAACAAAGAGTTTACTGAAGAAATAAGAAAAGAAATCAAAAGATTCCTAGAAACAAATGACAGTGAAAACACAATGACCCAAAACTTATGGGACCCAGCAAAAGCTGTACTAAGAGGGAGGTTTATAACGATACAATCATACCTCAAGAAGCAAGAAAAGCATCAAATAGACAGCCTAACTCTACATCTAGAACAGCTGGAAAAAAAACCCAAAAAGCCCTCAAAGTCAACAGAAGGAAGCAGATCATAAAAATCAGAACAGAAATAAATGAAAAAGAAATGAAGGAACAGTAGCAAAGATTAATAAAACTAAAAACTGGTTCTTTGAGAAGATACACAAAATTGACAAACCACTAGCCAGACTCATCAAGGAAAAAAGGGAGAAAAATCAAATCAATAAAATTAGAAATGAAAAAGGAGGTGTTATAACAGACAACACAAAAATACAAAGGATCATAACAGAATATTATGAGAAACTATATGATAATAAAGTGGATAACCTAGAGGAAATGAACAGATACTTAGAAAAGATTAGCCTCCCAAGATTGAACTAGGAAGAAATAGAAATTATGAACAACCCAATTACAAACACTGAAATTGAAATAGTGATCAAAAATCTAACCAAAAACAAAAGCCCAGGGCCAGATGGTTTCACAGGGGAATTCTATCAAACATTTAGAGAAGAGCTAATGCCAATTTTTCTGAAACTTTTCCAAAAAATTTCAGAGGAAGGAACACTTCCAAAATTATTCTACAAGGTCACAATCACCCTGATACCAAAACCAAGGAAAGAGAAGAGAATATGAAAAAAAAAAAAAATTATAGACCAATATCACTGATGAACATAGAAGCAAAAATCCTAAACAAAATTCTAGCAAACAGAATCCAACAACACATTAAAAAATTCATACATCATGATCAAATCGGGTTTATTCCAGGGATGCATGGATTCTTCAGTTTATACAAATCAACCAATGTGATACACCATATCAACAATTGAAAGATAAAAACCATATGATCATCTCAATAGATGCAGAAAAGGCTTTCAACAAAATCCAGCATCCATTTATGATAAAAACGCTTCAAAAAATGGGCATAGAAGGAACCTACCTGAACATAGTAAAGGCTATATATGAAAGTGAAAATGAAGTCGCTCAGTTGTGTCTGACTCTTTGTGACCCCGTGGACTGTAGCCCACCAGGCTCCTCCGTCCATGGGATTCTCCAGGCAAGAATACTGGAGTGGGTTGCCATTTCCTTCTCCAGGGGATCTTCCCAACCCAGGGATCGAACCCAGGTCTGCTGCATTGCAGGCAGACACTTTAACCTCTGAGCCACCAGGGAAGCCAATATATGAAAATCCCATAGCAAACATTATTCTCAATGGTGTAAAACTAAAAGCTTTCCCTCTAAGATCAGGAACAAGACAAGGTGGTCCACTCTCACCACTATTATTCAACATAGTTTTGGAAGTCCTAGCTATAATAATTAGAGAAGAAAAAGAAATAAATGGAATCCAGATCAGAAAAGAAGTAAAACTCTCACTGTTTGCAGATGACATGATACTATATATAGAAAACCCAAAAGAAGCTATCAGAAAACTACTAGAGCTAATCAGCCAATTCAACAAAGTCACAAGGTCAATACACAGAAATCCATCGCACTCCTATATACTAACAATGAAAAATCAGAAACAGAAATTAAGGAATCAATACTGTTCACCATTGCAACAAAAAGAATAAAATATCTAGGAATAAACCTACCTAAGGAAACAAAAGACCTGCGTACAGAAAACTATAAGACACTGATGAAAGAAATCAAAGACAACATAAACATGGAGATGAACATAAACAACATAAACATGGAGAGATACTCCATGTTCCTGGGTAAGAAGAATCAATATTGTGAAAATGACTATACTACCAAATGCAATCTACAGATTCAATGAAATCTCTATCAAATTACCAATGGCATTTTTCACAGAACTAGAACAAAAAATTTCACAATTTATATGGAAACAAAAAAGACCCTGAATAGCCAAAGAAGTCGTGAGAAAGAAGAATGGAACTAGAGGAATCAACCTTCCTGACTTCAGATTATACTACAAAGCTACCATCATCAAGACAGTACTGTACTGGCACAAAACCAGAAATATAGACAAATGGAACAAGATAGAGAACCCAGAGATAAACCCCCAGACCTATGGGTACCTTATTTTTGACAAAGGATGCAAGAATATACAATGGGGCAAAGACAGCCTCTTCAATAAGTGGTGCTGGGGAAACTGGACAGCTACGTGCAAAAGAGTGAAATTAGATCACTACTTAATACCATACACAAAGATGAACTCAAAATGGATTAAAGACCTAAATAAAAGACCAGAAACTATTGAACTCTTAAAGGAGAACATAGGCAGAACACTTGATGATGTAAATCAAAGCAAGATCTTCTATGACCCACCTCTTAGAGTAATGGAAATAAAAACAAAAATAAATAAGTGGAACCTTAACTAAAAATAAGTAGGACCTAAACCTAAAAGCTTTTGCACAGCAAAGGAAACTACATACAAGGTGAAAAGACAACCCTCAGAATGGGAGAAAATAATAGCAAAGGAAACAACTGATAAAGAATTAACTTGCAAAATATACAAGCAGCTTAAATAACTCAATACCAGAAAAGCAAACAACCCAATCAAAAAGTGGGAAAGGGACCTCAAGAGACATTTCTCCAAAGAAGACAGACAGATGGCTAACAAGTACATGAAAAGATGCTCAACATCACTCATGATTAGAGAAATGCAAATCAAAACTACAATGAGATATCACCTCACACCAGTTAGAATGGCCATCATCCAAAAGTCTACAAACAATAAATGCTGGAGAGGGTGTGGGGAAAAGGGAATGCTCTTGCATTGTTGGTGGGAATGTAAACTGATACAGCCATTATAGAAGATGGTATGGAGACTCCTTAAAAAGCTGGGAAGAAAACCACCACATGACCCAGCAATCCCACTCCTAGGCATATACCCTGAGGAAATCAAAACTGAAAAAGACACATGTACTCCAATGTCCACTGCAGCACTATTTACAATAGATAGAACATGGAAGCAACCTAGATGTGTGTCAACAGGTGAATGGATAAAGAAGCTGTGGTACATATGTACAATGGAATACTACTCAGCCATGAAAAGGAACACATTTGCATCTGTTCTAATGAGGTGGATGAAACTAGAGCCCATTGTACAGAGTGAAGTAAGTCAGAAAGAGAAATATAAATATTGTGTGTGTATATATATATGTGTGTGTGTGTGTGTGTGTGTGTATGTATATATGGAATCTGAAGAGATGGCACTGATGAATTTATTTTCAGGGCAGCAAAAGAGAAACAGACATAGAGAACAGACCTATGGTCAAGGTGGGAGGAGAGGAGGGAGAAGGGGAGATCTATGAAGAGAGTAACACAGAAATTTACAATACCACGTGTAAAACAGATCGCCAACAGGAATTTTCTGTATGACTCAGGGAACTCAAACAGGGGCTCTGCGACAGGCTGAAGAGTAGGGCAGAGAGAGAGATGGGAGAGAGGTCTGGGATGGAGGGGACATGAGTGTACCTATGGCTGATTCTTATTGATGTATGACAGAAAACCACAAAATTCTGTAAAGCAATTATCCTTCAATTAAAAACAAACAAACAAACAAACAAACAAAAAAAACCTAAGATCATGGCATCCAGTCCCATTACTCCATGGCAGAGATGAAGAAACAATGAAAACAGCAAAAGATTTTATTTTCTTGGGCTTCAAAATTGCTGTAGATGGTGACTGCAGCCATGAAATTAAAAAGACTCTTGCTCCTTGGAAGAAAAGCTATGACAACCTAGACAGCATGTTAAAAAGCAGAGACATTAGTTTGTTGACAAGGGTCTGTCTAGTCAAAGCTATGATTTTTCCAGTAGTCATGTATGGATGTGAGAGTTGGACCATAAAGAAGGCTGAGCACTGAAGAATTGATGTTTTTGAACTATGGGGTTGGAGAAGATTCCTGAGAGTCCCTTGGACTGCAAGGATATCAAACCAGTCAATCTTAAAAGAAATCAGTCTTGAATATTCATTGGAAGGACTGATGCTGAAGCTGAAACTCCAATACTTTGGCCATCTGATGCAAAGAACTGACTCATTTGAAAAGACCCTGACGCTGGGAAAGATTGAAGGCAGGAGGAGAAGGGGACAACAGAGGATGAGATGATTGGATGGCATCACCAATTCGATGGACATGAGGTTGAACAAGCTCCAGGAGTTGGTGACGGACAGGGGAAGCCTGGCATGCTGCAGTCCATAGAGTCGTAAAGAGCCTCAGTCATGATTGAGTGACTGAACTGAACTGGAGTGATTTAGTTCTAACACAGATACATTTTTTTTCCATTCGTGCAGATGAGGGCACTAACTCTACCACCCTTGGGACTCAAGTGGAGATATTCACCTCCTCTTTTCTCTTCCTCTTCAGCCATAGCTAGTCTTACACCTGGCATAGAGCTGCAAACAGACATCCTCAGGAAAGCTTAAAACCAACACTTGCTCAAAAGCTCTAACAACCCCCTCGGATCTCAGAGTTTCCTCTATTCCTCTGCCAGTTTGGTATTTTCATTTTGCCCACCTCTCTCCTTTATTCCAAAACTCTGCTTGAACTTCATCTTCTTTGAGAAACTTCTATTCAAGCTCATTCATCTTAATTATTTCCCAGTGCATTTTGTTTGAAATTTACAACATGATCATTTATTCTTCCCATGTTTTGACTTGAACTTGCCTTTTACCACACCTTAGGTAAGTCCTGTGATCTTTTCTGTTGATAGATTTTAAAATTTTACCTTTTCTTTCTCTTCCAAAGACCAGATGCTGTGTTCCATAAACTTTGAAATTTCCTCTTACCAGCTCTAATCGCTCACTGGTATTGAATTGATGTTGCCAGTTTCTTTCCTTTCCATTTTCCTGATTCATCATTTTTCTTTTGTTTTAGCAGATGTGCTATTAGCTTCATTTGACCTCATCATTATTTATTACTCCTTTAATTTATCTCTAATATTCTCTCTTACTTACTGTCACGTTTGTCCCAAATCTTCACCAGGCTTCTCAGTCTCAGCCTTATAACCTACTCCTGGCTTTAACAAATTGCTTTGCCTTCTACTTTACTATTAATGCAAAGTTGAGGTCCTTTCTCCTTACCCCTGATTTTCTCTGTATTTTCACATCTCTCTCTCTCACATCTCCTACTTTAAAAAAAAAAAAAAAAACTTTTATTCATTTATTTTATTTTTGTCTGTGTTGGTTCTTCATTTCAGTACCCAGTATCGTTTGTTGTGGTGCATGAGTTCAGTAGTTGTGACACACAGTTTTAGTTGCCCCAAGGCATGTGGGATCTTAGTTCCCTGACCAGGGCTTGAACCTATGTCCCTTGCATTTGGGGGCAGATTCTTAACTACTGGACCACCAGGGAAGTTCCTATATCTCCAGCCTCTGAAAATGTCTTTTTCCTTCCCAGCCTGCTGCTCTTTCAGAAACACTGATTACTACAGTTTCAATCTCTATTCCAGTTCCTTTAGAATATACTGAAATCCATCTCTGATATTACTTGAGAGGTTTCCCAAGATGAAAGGAACAAATAATTAATCTTTCCTAGTATAAAATCAATGGATAGGATGTCTCTTTAATTACACAAACACTGTATGAAGGCAAATACTTATTTATCTCAATAATAAATGGGTTGGGTACAAGGTCAATATGCACTGAACTAGGAAGTAAAGGCAAAAAGTGTTGCTCCCATTCCACAGGTTAGAATTCACAGGCATAAGGCCACATCACCGTAAGTCGTGCAGAATAACATCCCTGGCCATTCAGGCACTTCTCAGTGACAATACAACAGCATGGGAAATGGAAAGGGCTGCACAATGAAAATTACTTCAATCGGAAGCCAGCTGGGTCCAGAGTTTGCTCTACAGGATTTATTTTCTTCTAGTAATAGATTAAATTTCTTTAACAAATATAAAAGCCTCTCATCACCTGCATGCACAGCTTAGGAATCAGAAATCAGAAATAGCACATAGAATGTTGGGCACACTTTTATGCAGTTCTATATTGTCTGAGATATTGGCCCATTATTCTTACTTCCTTGCTGGCTCTAAAATCCAATTGTTGTGTCTACAGGCCAATGAGGCTGCCACAGCTTTCGGCTGTTGCTTTCTGATTGGCTGTTATGCCTCATGAATAGAAAGAGCAAATGATCTTAAGTAAAAAAAGAAAAGAAAGTTACGGCAAGTGTAGGGCTCACCACAAAACAATTACTTTTTCTTGGGAATATTTTAGTTTTGTTTTCAGCAGAAAGGTTAGTCCAAGGTCAACCACTCTTTTATAGTCATGAGCAAAAGTGCCAATAAAGGATTTGGAGCAGAGAGGTAGAATTATATGGCTTGAGTTACATTTTAAAATACCACTCTGAATACTAGGCAAGAAAAGATTAAAAGGGAAAAGAGTAAAATTGAGAAGAAGAATTAGGAGGCTACTAAAATAGTCCAGGTGAGAGGGGAGCAATATGAAAACAGTGGTTGCTCTGTTTAACCCCTGTATGTGAGGTCACTCTCAGAGGGGGGACTGAAGGTCCAGGGTAGAGGCTCTTAAATCCCACCTTGGCCTTGGTTTAAATTCTTCCTGGATACCACATAAAGTCAATATTATGAACACTAAGTTGTTCTGTGGCAGCACTCTAAATATGTATAATATTTAGAGCATTTAATTAATCTGCTCCCTACTGTACATTTTCATTCCCATAAAAGATTGTATGAATATTTCCGTTCAAGTGTTACTGATATAAATGAGCAAGATAAAATGTCAACAATGATTTGCTTCACATTCAAAAATATTTTTTCTCTCGCTCAAGAAAATCTGTGATTGATTTATTTACATAGTGTAAAACACATCAATTTTTCTTTTAAGTATCAACCCCATTTATTATTGAGATACACAAGTATGCTCCTTCACATAATGTTCATGTATTTAATCATACAGCAAATTAGCATTGATTAATTTATACTACATCAATTGTTTAGATCATCCAACCATGGATACAGACCATATTTTCCTTAAATACTTTAGTTCTTCAAAAGGGGGTATTCCCTCCTACACTGTTGGTGGAAATGTAAATTGGTGCAGCCACTATGGAGAACAGTATGGAGATTCCTTAAGAAATGAAAAATAATTACCATATGATCAGACAATCCCACTTATGGTAATATATCCAGAGAAAAACATAATTTGAAACTGTACATTTACCCCATACCAGCACTGTTTACAAAAGCTAAGATATGAAAGGAACCTGTGTCCATCAACAGATGAATGGGTAAAGAAAGTATATGTATAGGTATATTTATCTATCTATCTATATACATATATATATAATGGAATATTACTCAGCCGTAAAAAAGAATGAAATAATACCATTTGCAGCAACCTGCATTGACCTAGAGATTATCATGTTAAATGAAGTAAGCCAGTCAAAGATAAATATATGATATTGCTTATATAGGGAACAAAAAAAAGATACAAATGACTTATTTACAAAACAGAATTAGACTCACTGACACAGAAAACAAAATTATGGTTACCAAAGGGAAGGGAGAGAGAGGGATGAATTAGGGTTTGGGATTAAAACATACACACTGCTATGTATAAAACAGATAACCAACAATGACCCACTTCATAGCACAGGGAACAATACTCAAGAATATATATTTGTATATATGTGTAACTGAATCCCAAGGAATGAGTTTGAGCCCCAAAGAACGCTCAAACTACCGCACAATTGCTCTCATCTCACACGCTAGTAAAGTAATGCTCAAAATTCTCAAAGCCAGGCTTCAGCAATACGTAAACCGTGAACTTCCAGATGTTCAAGCTGGGTTTAGAAAAGGCAGAGGAACCAGAGATCAAATTGCCAACATCCGCGTGATCATCGAAAAAGCAAGAGAGTTCCAGAAAAACATCTATTTCTGTTTTATTGACTATGCCAATGCCTTTGACTGTGTGGATCAGAATAAACTGTGGAAAATTCTGAAAGTGATGGGAATACCAGACCACCTGACCCACCTCTTGAGAAACCTGTATGCAGGTCAGGAAGCAATAATTAGAACTGGATATGGACCAACAGACTGGTTCCAAATAGGAAAAGGAGTACATCAAGGCTGTATATTGTCACCCTGCTTATTTAACTTCTATGCAGAGTACATCATGAGAAACGCTGGGCTGGAAGAAGCACAAGCTGGAATCAAGATTGCCAGGAGAAATATCAATAACCTCAGATATGCAGATGGCACCACCCTTATGCCAGAAAGTGAAGAGGAACTAAAAAGCCTCTTGATGAAAGTGAAAGAGGAGAGCGAAAAAGTTGGCTTAAAGCTCAACATTCAGAAAACTAAGATCATGGCATCCGGTCCTATCACTTCATGGGAAATAGATCGAGAAACAGTGGAAGCAGTGTCAGACTTTATTTTGGGGGGCTCCAAAATCACTGCAGATGGTGATTGTAGCCATAAAATTAAAAGACACTTACTCTTTTGGAGGAAAGTTATAACCAACCTAGATAGCATATTAAAAAGCAGAGACATTACTTTGCCAACAAAGGTCTGTCTAGTCTAGGCTATGGTTTTTCCAGTGGTCACGTATGGATGTGAGAGTTGGACTGTGAAGAAAGCTGAGTGCTGAAAAATTGATGCTTTTGAACTGTGGTGTTGGAGAAGACTCTTGAGAGTCCCTTGGACTGCAAGGAAATCCAACCAGTCCATCCTAAAGGAGATCAGTCCTGGGTGTTCATTGGAAGGACTGATGCTGAAGCTGAAACTCCAATACTTTGGCCACCTCATGCGAAAGGGTGACTCACTGGAAAAGACCTGATGCTGGGAGGAATGGGGGCAGGAGGAGAAGGGGGCAACAGAGGATGAGATGGCTGGATGGACTCAATGGACATGAGTTTGAGTAAACTCCGGGAGTTAGTGATGGACAGGGAGGCCTGGCGTGCTGCAGTTCATGGGGTCACAAGGAGTCGGACATGACTGAGTGACTGAACTGAACTGAACTGAGAACTGAATCACTGTACTCTATGCTGGAAGCTAACACAACAATGTAAATAAACTATATTCCAATAATTTAAGACAGTACTGCATTAAGGTTGAGTATGTGTGGCCTGGAATAAATTTACTCAGTATAATCCTTAGCTGTACTCCATGCTAGTGAGTAACTTGGGCATATATACCTAGTTCACCAGGTAATTGCAAAATTTAAGTATGATGATTATGGAACTTTTTAGGACCATGTTTGGCTCACAATATATTATTCTCATTTATAAATTCATGTAAAGACTGCTTTTGCATTTTAAGGCAAATATTTAATATAATCCTTTAAACATTTAGACACACTCTCTCTCTCAGCTACCCTATCATGGATGAATAATTTACCCTGATGTCAAGATAATGCTAAGAGATTCCTTAAGCAGATAAGACTAACATTAATATTTTCAATTTTCAAGAATTGACAAGCCAAAAAATGCTGAAGTTCACATTTTTCTCTTTGTTTCAGCAGTTTTATAGGAATAGCAACTGAGGAAAAAATCTTTCCCATTTCCTTTAGAAAATTGAAATATATAAATTGTTACAAGTAAGACTCTGAATTTTTGAGGTATAACATACTCTGTCAAGTGACTAGGTGTTTCATAATCTTTCTCAATTTCAGTTGGATTGTTGATATATTAAACTCCAAATACATAAATTATTTTGACTGATTTGTTTTACCATCAGCAAAATGACACCTCAAACCTGCATGTGAGTTCATGGTGTAAGACGTGGCAGTAGGAATTGCTAGGACTACGTTCTCGTGGATGACTGCTGCAGTATATTGAAGAAAGCATGCTATTAATGGGTTATACTTAGTACACACCGTTTAGTCAGCAAGTAGAAAACAGTTTTTGTTAATAAATACATACACAATGGATGTTGACTCAGTGAAACAGTTTTAAATTTGTCAAAGGTGTTTCACTGATAGAAAACAATTCTGTGTCTACCCTATGATGTCCTCCCACTTCTCATTTTTATGATTTATTTAAAAATATTTTCAAGCACTTTTTATATGAAGGCACTGTGGCAGATGCAGAGATCAATAGACATTATCTGTATTGTCTTTTTTTTGGCCATACCATTTGGCTTGTGAGATCTTAGTTCCCTGTCCAGGGATTGAACCTGGGCCATGGCAATGAAAGTGCTAACCACTGGACCACCAGGGAATTCCCTTATTTCCTTTTTCTCAATGTAAGATATAACACTATAGCTGATGAAAGAGGACCAATATAATACTTGAGATTAGCAAGAGTTTACTCTGGCCAAGCTCCTTCAAGGACCACAGCCTTTTCATGGCAGAGGGGCCTGTGTAACTCAATGAAGCTATGAGCCATGCATGCAGAGCCACCCAAGACAGACAGGCAATAGTGAAGAGTTCTGACAAAAGGTGGTCCACTGGAGGAGGGAATGGCAAACCTTTTCAGTATTCTTGCTGTGAGAGCCCAAGGAACACTATGAAAAGGCAAAAAGATATGACATCAGAAGATGAACCCCCCAGGACAGAAGGTCTCCAATATGCTACTGAGGACGAGCAGAGAGCAAGTACTAATCACTCCAGAAAGAATGAAGCAACTGGGCTGAAGTGGCCGGGCCAAAGCAGAAATGACACTCAGTTGTGGATGTGTCTGGTGGTGAAAGTAAAGCTCGATGCTATACAGAACAATACTGCACAGGAACCTGGAATGTTAGGTCTATGAATCAAGGTAAATTCAGTTCAGTTCAGTTCAGTTTAGTCACTCAGTCATGTCTGACTCTTTGCAACTCCATGGATTATAGCACACCAGGCCTCCCTGTCCATCATCAACTCCAGGAACTTGCTCAAACTCATGGCCATTGAGTCAGTGATGCCATCAAACCATCTCAACCTCTGTCATCCCCTTCTTCTGCCTTTACTCTTTTCCAGCATCAGGGTCTTTTCAAATAAGTCAGTTCTTCACATAAGATAGCCAAAGTATTGGAGCTTCAGCTTCAGCATCAGTCCTTCCAATGCATATTCAAGACTGACTTCCTTTAGGATTGATTGGTTTTATCTCCTTGCTGTCCAAGAGGCTCTCAAGAGTCTTCTCCAACACCACAGTTCAAAGTAAATTGGATGTGCTCAAAAAGCAGATGGCAAGAGTGAACATCAACATCTTAGGGATCAATGAACTAAAATGGACAGGAATGGGTGAATCTAAATCATATGACCATTATATCTACTACTGTGGGCAAGAATCCCTTAGAAGAAATGGAGTAACCTTCATTGTTAATAAAAGAGTCTAAAGCTAAAGCCTTTGACTGTGTGTATCACATCAAACTGTGGGAAGTTCTTAAAGAGATGGCAATACCAGACCACCTTAACTGTCTCCTGAAAAACCTGTATGTGGGTAAAGAAGCAACAATTAGAACCTTACATGGAACAAGTGACTGATTCAAAACTGGGAAAGGAGTATGACAAGGCTCCATACTGTCACCCTGTCTGTTTAACTTACATGCAGAGTACATCATGCAAAATGCCAGGCTGGATGAATCACAAGCTGAAGCCAAGATTGCCGGGAGAAATATCAACCTCAGATATGCAGATGATACCACTGTAATGGCAGGAAGTGAAGAGGGACTAAAGAGCCTCTTGATAAGGGTGAAAGGGGAGAGTGAAAAAGCTGACTTAAAACTCAACATTCATAACACTAAGATCATGGTATCCACCCCCATCACTTCATGGCAAATAGAAGAGGGAAAAGTGGAAGCAGTGACAGATTTTATTTTCTTGGATTCCAAAAGCATTGAGAATGGTGACTGTGGCTGTGACATTAAAAGATGCTTGCTCCATGGGAGGAAAGCTATGACAAACCTAGACAGTCAATTAAAAAGCAAAGACATCACTTTGCTGACCTCAGTTCAGTTCAGTCGCTCAGTCGTGTCTGACTCTTCGACCACTTCCAATTTGCCTTGATTCAAACATTTGCCTTGAACCTAACATTCCAGTTTTCTATGCAATATTGCTCTTTACAGCATCGGAGCTTGCTTCTATCACCAGTCATATCCACAACTGGGTATTGTTTTTGCTTTGGCTCCATCCCTTCATTCTTTCTGGAGTTATTTCTCCACTGATCTCTAGTAGCATATTGGGCACCTACCGACCTGGTGAGTTCTTCTTTCAGTATCCTATCTTTTTGCCTTTTATACTGTTCATGGGGTTCTCAAGGCAAGAATACTGAAGTGGTTTGCCATTCCCTTCTCCAGTGGACCACATTCTGTCAGACCTCTCCACCATGACCTGACCGTCTTGGGTGGCCCCACACGGCATGGCTTAGTTTCACTGAGTTAGACAAGGCTGTGGTCCTGTGATCAGATTGGCTGGTTTTCTGTGATTATGGTTTTAGTGTGTCTGCCCTCTGATGCCCTCTTGCAACACCTACCATCTTACTTGGGTTTCTCTTACCTTGGACGTGGGGTATCTCTTTATCTCCAGCAAGGCTCATCTGCTGCTCCTTACCTTGGACGAGGGGTATCTCCTCATGGCCACCCCTCCTGACCTTGAACATGGAGTAGCTCCTCTCAGCCCTCTCCCACGCAGCCACTGCCCCCTGGACCTGGGGTTGCTCCTTTTGGCCACCGCCCCTGACCTCGGACGTGAGGTAGCTCCTCTTTGCTGATGTGAAGTGAAGTGAAGTGAAGTGAAGTTGCTCAGTCGTGTCCGACTCTTTGCGACCCTATGGACTGTAGCCTACCATGCTCCTCCATCCATGGGATTTTCCAGGCAAGAGTACTAGAGTAGGTTGCCATTTCCTTCTCCAGAGGATCTTCCCGAAGCAGGGATCAAACCTGGGTCTCCCACATTGTAGGCAGACGCTTTACCATCTGAGCCACCAGGGAAGCTCCATATAATTAAAGCTATGGTTTTTCCAGTAGTCATGTATGGATGTGAGAGTTTGACCATAAAGGCTGAGTGCCGAAGAATCAATTCTTTTGAACTGTGATACTGGAGAAAGCTCTTGAGAGTCCCTTGGAGTGCAGAGATCCAACCAGTCCATCCTGAAGGAAATCAACCCTGAGTATTCATTGGAAGGACTGATGTGTAACTGAAGCTCCACTACTTTGGCCACCTGATGCAAAGACTCGACTTATTAGAAAAGACCCTGATGCTGGGAAAAGTTGAAGGCCAAAGGAGAAGAGGATAGCAGAGGATGAGTTGGTTAAATAGCTTTACTGACTCAATGGACATGAATTTGAGCAAATTCCAGGAGATAGTGAAAGACAGGGAAGCCTGGCTGGTTGCAGTCTGTGGGGTTGCAAAGAGCTGAACATGAGTTAGCAACTGCACAACATCATTCTGGCCAGGGGATTATAGCAAGAATCCAAAAACCAGTGTCATTTGACATGCATTCTAACAAATAGGTTACATCTTTGGGAATAGGGAAAAGAAATTGTAGGGAACAAAAAGTGTGAAATTAGAAATAGGGAATAGAAAGATCATTGGCAAGAAACAAAAAATAGACCAAAATGTATACAGGGTTAAAAAATTTAGGTTAGGATCAGATTGTCAAATAATATAGAGTTTATTTTTTTCACTTTTGGGGCAAGTTGGGACAACGGCAAGTTTTTGAGCTAACAAGATTTGTGATGTGTATTAAATAATTACCATTGCCTCAGCAATGCACCATACTGATTGGAGAGAGAAAATAATGAAAGAAAGACCATTAAGAGCTCATTAAAGTAGACTAGCTAAGCAGATTTTACAGTATCAATTTGACTAGGACTAGAACTAAGATGCCTGGAAAATCCCATGGGCGGTGGAGCCTGGTAGGCTGCAGTCCATGGGGTCGCGAAGAGTCGGATAAGACTGAGCAACTTCACTTTCAACTTTCCCTTTCTTGCACTGGAGAAGGATATGCAACCCACTCCAGTGTTCTTGCCTGGAGAATCCCAGGGACGGGGGAGCCTGGTGGGCTATGGGGTCTATGGGGTCGCACAGAGTTGGACACGACTGAAGTGACTTAGCTGCTGCATAACTAAGATAAACCCTTTTTTGTTCTTACTTAATGATTCTCCTAAATTATTGGTTCTATATAGCTTAAATCCAAATTTGATTTATTAAAAAAATGAAACTGCAAGTGAAGTTATAAGTAATATATATATATATTTGATATGAAAAATATATACATATTTGGTATGAAAAAGTAATTAAACCATGATTTTCAAGTTCCAGTAATCGAATCTCAAAACTAGAGGAGAGACAGCAGCATAAGAAACACATTTGGAGCTTAAAAGAAATTAAGATGCGGGGCTATGTACCTGGGAATAACCAATTCAAAATGTTTGCAGTAGGAATTCCAAATGTAAGCTTTGAAGGCTTCCCAGATGGTTTTAACAAAAGCTAAGATCTAGAATTCTTGCCTATGCTCTTTTCACTCTATTTCTCTGAATTTTAAAGCCAAAAAGAGAAAGCAGTCAAGTTTCCCAGATTTCTTATTGTTGAGAGTTGTTTTAGGAATATATGCTCTAGATTATGTACTGAGAATATCTGGTAAAAAAAAGTTTTTGTTTCTGTTTAAGTTCATAACCATCTTCTATGTATAAATTAGGGCTTCCCTGGTGGCTCAGAGGTTAAAGCATCTGCCTCCAAAGAGGGAGACCCAGGTTCGATCCCTGGGCTGGGATTTGTGAAAAGGTTTCACTGGTTATTATATGTATGCATACTAATATTAGACATAAACAGAACATATTGGCAACACAGTAAATTGCTGCATCAATGACTTGAATAACTAAAATACTTAAGTAGAAATCTTGTTTATTTACTTTCCCTTCCCTGATATTTTCCTGTTGTAAATACCTTTGTCATTCTTATTTTCATTAGCAAAATTTTATGTGCCTTTACACTAATGACCACTTAAATAATAATTTGTTAATGACATACAAACAGAATTAGGGGGCTGCGTGCTACTGTGAATGAAGATTTTCAGTCTTGGCACATATTAAAATAACAACTGAATGACTGAACTAAATTGAACTAACACAGTTTTATCTGCTAATGAATAGGTGGTAGAGTAGGTATATTAAATTGTTTTAAATTGAGCACCTACTATGTCCCAGGAATTTTACTAGGAATTTTCTATTTATAAAAAACAAATTCAGTTCAGTTCAGTTGCTCAGTCGTATCCGACTCCTTGTGACCACATGAACCGCACAGCTCCCCAGGCCTCCCTGTCCAGCACCAACTCCCGGAGTCCACCCAAACCCACGTCCATTGAGTCGGTGATGCCATCCAACCATCTCATCCTCTGTTGTCCCCTTCTCCTTCTGCCCTCAATCTTTCCCAGCATCAGGGTCTTTTGCAATGAGTCAGCTCTTTGCATCAGGTGGCCAAAGTATAGGAGTTTCAGCTTCAACATCAGTCCCTCCAACGAACACCCAGGACTGATCTCCTTTAGGATGGACTGGTTGGATCTCCTTGCAGTCCAAGGGACTCTCAAGAGTCTTCTCCAACACCACAGTTCAAAACCATCAATTCTTTGGAGCTCAGCTTTCTTCACAGTCCAACTCTCACATCCATACATGACCACTGGAAAAACCATAGCCTTGACTAGACAGACCTTTGTTGGCAAAGTAATGTCTCTGCTTTTTAATATGCTATCTAGGTTGATCATAACTTTCCTTCCAAGGAGTAAGCGTCTTTTAATTTCATGGCTGCAATTTAGGGTTTAGAAAAGCAGTCTTAACGCTCCGTTGTGCACGTGGTATAGCGGAGGCTCAGGGAGGTGAGGCCAATTGCCCAAGATACTCAGCTCATAACTGGAGCCAAAATGAATGTAGGCTGATTCCACTCTAAAACACTTGCTTTTTACCCTGTGTGTAAAAGACTATAATGTTTATGCTCAGCGTCCTAGGGAAACATCAATTTCTTATTTCTGTAAACAACATTTATTTAGCAATTGGTAGAGTAGAAAAAGCTGTGTATTATGAAACAAAAAATCTATGCTTATGTTACCTATTAACCAAATGGATTCATAGTGAGATCATATGATCATGGTCTTTGGAATCAGACAGCTTGGGATCAAGGGGCTTCTACTAAGACCTCTCCCTATTAGCTTTATTCAATTTTTTCATCTGAAAAATGGGAAAAATATGGAACTTATAGCTTAGCATTGTTGAGAAAGTTTAATGCAAAACTAACTACAAAATAGCTACTAAAAAGTGCTTACTATAATAGGTATTCCATAAATACAAATATTGTTATTAACAAAAATTCTTATTAATCAGCTATATTGTTCCCATTTACTTCTCTTAGCTTCAGGAAAATAAGTATATCGCATTTTAAGAACTGAAAGCTTATCTAAATATTCAGTAGTTTTTACTGACATTATTGCCACATGTACATTTAAATAGTAAAAGTCTGTGAGCATTTTTTAATACCACAACCCCAAATCTAGGAAATTTAACTGTGCCATCCAAATAAAAAAATATAGATATGAGAATAATCATGATTAAGAGATCATTGGGGCATGACGGACAAATAGTCTGGATAAATTTATATGGAAATTTATATGGAAAGGGAATTGATGACTCTGAGCTTATATCAGGTTAAATCAAACAATCTTGGAAACAGGTATATCCAAATACCTTTTACAAAATGTAGAGAAATAGGAGAGTGATGTTCTGGGAATACCACATGTTCAGGCCATTCATTCTTTCTGCATTTATCAAAAGAATGACAACTGGCACACCAGTCCCTTCTGTAAGACATCCAAAGGAAACATAATAAATCTAAGAAACAGCAACAAATATTTGATTACTGTTGGAAATATAGTCACAATAGATATCTAGCAAACTGAAGCAATTAACAAATTTCAGTATCAACAGTCATTCTTGAGAAAATGACAGACTCTGCAAAATCAGAAGAAATTGTGAAAGACTCTCATTTACACACTGACCTTTGAAAAGGCTAGTTCTAGAAATAAAGTGTTGCAGGAGAGATGCTTTACCCTTTTGGAAATCAGCTGAGGTGGATCCGCCAAGAGCAAACATTGCCGATTCCTAAAAAGAAAGCATGTGTGGCATTTTATGGATTTCTATTTTACCTAATGTGGCAGATTTCTTCCCTATAGCAATTAACAGTGTAAACAGGAAGGAGACTCATATAGACATCTTGTATACCATGAACCTAAAGTCAAGGCAGGGTAGGATAGAAAACTGCATGTGAAAAATCCGACTCTAAAATACAGTAAATAGATGAATGAATACGTATCAGGGAAGAAATTAAAATATTTTTCCAAGAAAAAACAATATTGATTCCTGATATTAATGAAAAATTAAGGAGGCATCAGAATTCAGAGAAGCATCTTAAAAAGGGACAGCCACAGAGTGGAATGGTAATGAGCACAAGATACGGAGCTAGACCATAGGTACAGGTCCAATTTAATGGCTGTGTGAACCAGGGAAGTACTTAATCCCTCTTTGCCTCAGTTTTCTCAACGTTAAATGGAGATGATAATAATTTTTAATTAGATTATCTAAAATCTTAAATGGATCAATAACTGTAAAGTGCTATTATATTAAAAACTTTTACATAGCTTGGAGAAGGGACTGGCAGCCCACTCCAGAATTCTTGAATGGAGAATCCCATGGACAGAGGAGCCTGGCGGGCTATGGTCCATGGGGTCGCAAAGTGTCGGACATGACTGAGCAACTCACACTTTTTACATAGCTATAAGAAGAATTCAGACAAGTGCAAAAAATCAAAGGAAAAAATAGACAATGTAGCAGAAGAGAAAATAAGAACTTAGGAAAGAATCAGAAAATTAGATTTCAAAATATTGTCATAAATAATAGTGAATGTTTCAGTTATGTATGTTAGGTTGAATCATATGAAAGTGATTTTTATGGGTCATAAAATATCAAATATCAGCAATATCATGTGGGTTCACTAAAGACATAAATAGGTTTAAAAACTTATCTTTAAGAGAGATCAATTAATTTTTAGAAACCTATCCTAAATATAATCACCTACAACCTTTATATACTGAGATCTTAAAGTCTTCAGTGAACCCTGAAAATAGTTCATGTTCTAAATCATAAAAATAGAATTATATAGTTACTATTCATGTAACTTCTTTGTAAGTGAAATAAATATTATTATGAATTATGAAGAGATAATGTATTAATTGCTATTTCACTTTAATTTTAATAAGACAAACTTATTTTTTAATTTCCTCTTTTTGAAACTAATTTGAAGCTAAGATGAAAGTGCTTGATATGTATTTGATGTACTTAGAATGCAGAAAATATTTTCTAGAGGTTATAGCAATTAGACATATAATTATACAGAGGAGCAATTCATTTAATGAGATTTCACTAAAGGTATTTAATTTGTGTTTAGATTATATGAGATTGTAAAATATTAGTCATTAGAATGACTCAAAACATCTTTTCTTATTTTAGTTTACATAATTGTGGGTGCTTGTGAAATGACTCTGAGATATGTTTAATCACGTATCTGCTATTTTGTTTATTATTTACTTATTCTTTATGTATCTGTTTTTTTCAAATCTGGTATTTTAAATGGATAATCCTTTTGATGACTGTCATTCAGTAAATATATGTATATCCTACTATAATGGAAAACATTAAGAAAAATGAAATTAATGATGCTCAAAGTAGTTTTTAAATAATGATAAGCCACTTAGGTATGTTACCATATCAAGTATTTCACCAGAATATTATTAGTGAGCGCATGTTTTCAAGGGAATAAGCAATACCTATTTCAATGCATCATTTGGTTATGAATAAAATTCTGAAATCTCATTTAGAGCAAAACTTCTCGGTAGGCCAAAAATAAAATTTGCTTGAATTTTAAATGTTTATTAATCATTCTTTTGCTTCAAGCAAAATGTAGTAAGGTCAATAACTAATTTTTTGAGTCTTTAGAGAAAAATAGGTAATGGGAAATAAGCCACTCTTTTGTTATGTAATATTTTTAGCAAACACAGTGAAGTAAGAAGATTTCTTTTGATGCAGACATGTAGAAAGAACACTGAAGAGATCTGAAACTCTACATAAGAGGAGGATGCTGCTGTTGGAACATATTCCCTGTTCAGGTCTTCACTGAGATCCAACTCTCATTTGATTCTCCCAGGTTATGTGTATTATCACGTGTGTCTCTAAAATGACCCACATGGTCAGCTGCAGCAAACCCAACACAGGGGTGTCAACATCTGCAGAGGATTCTGCCCAGAAATGAGGCCTTGGAACAATGTGGGCATGGGCAGTGGTTATGTGTCCACATTCCAGGGCAGATGGTCTATGACCAAATTCTAAATCTTCTACTTGCTACCTGTGGAAATATGGGCCATCAATTAAATGACTCTGCTCATCACTTACTTTATTCATAACATGGAGTTACTGGTACCTACTCATAAAGGAGCCAACATTCAATGAGTTATTTCATTGAAAGCGTTTTGAACAATGCTGGGCATATAGTAAGTACTAAATAAATTTCAGTAATTGCTGCTGTTTGATTCTAGCAGACGAGGGAAGGACTAGAATCAAACACATATGAAGACTGGAAAAGAGAAGGAAAAGGTAAAAAGATTAGGTGAAACTTGAGGGTAAGAAGCAGAGAGTGTGAGGAACTCATACTAAATGGCTTTAGGCTTCCCACTAAAGAAAGACACAAAGTCATGTAGCAGCAGTGAGGGACAAAGGGACTTAGAACTTGATAGCAGGTGCAAGCGTCATCAGAGTTCTGGGAAATGCCACTAAGAGATTAAGGAACTGAGGCTTCTTCCTTATGAAGAACTTTTTTGGCTGATAAACGTCAGAAATGCAAATCAAAACCACAAGAGGTATCACCTCACACTGGTCAGAATGGACATCACCAAAACATTTATAAACAATAAATGCTGGAGAGGGTGTGGAGAAAAGGGAGCCTTCTTGGGCTGTTGGTAGGAATGCAAATTGATACAGCCACTCTGGAGAAGAGTGTGGAAATTCCTTAAAAAACTAGGAATAAAACTACCATAAGACCCAGCAATCCCACTACTAGGCATATACCCTGAGAAAATCATAATTTAAAAATACACATGTACCCCAATGTTTATAGCAGCAATAAATATACAGTAGTTAGGACATAGAAACAACCTAGATGTCCATTGACACATGAAT
This sequence comes from Cervus canadensis, assembly GCF_019320065.1. NCBI lineage: Eukaryota > Metazoa > Chordata > Mammalia > Artiodactyla > Cervidae > Cervus > Cervus canadensis. The sequence continues at coordinate 4,335,155 of NC_057410.1, forward strand.
GGATAAAGATGAGGTACATGTATACAATGGAATATTACTCAGTCAGAAAAAAGGAATGTGTCTGAGTCAGTTTTAGTGACATGGAAGAACCTAGAGCCTATTACAGCATGAAGTAAGTCAGAAAGAGAAAAAATTTTGTATATTAATGCATATATATGGAATCTATAAAAATGGTACTGGTGAACTTATTTAAAGAGCAGGAATAGAGACACAGCTATAGAGGACAGACTTTGGACACAGTGGCATAAGGAGAGGGTGGGGCTAGTTGAGAGAGTAGCATTTAAACATACATATTACATGTGTAAAATAGATAGCTAATAGGAAGTTGCAGTAAAACGCAGGGTGCTCAACCTGGTACTTGGTGACAGCCTAGAGAGATGGTGTATTGTATGCCAATACAATATCATTAAGCAATTATTTTCCAATTGAAAATAAATCTTAAAAAATAACTATCTCAATCCAGAAAAAAAAGGAAAGTGTTGGGAAAAGGTAAACGCATTTACATCTGGATGGTTCTTTGAAAAGGTAAATGCATTTACATCTGGATGGTTCTTTTGGGCTACCTCTTCACATTTTACCCAAATCTCCTAATGTGAGTTATCTGTCACAAATGACGAACACAGGATACAATTTTTGAGGAAAAAAAAAACTATATAAGTTCTCCCATCTCAATTTAATTCTTACGTCTTTCTCTCTCTCTTGTTCTCTTACCTAGTTCTCTCTGACTTTCTTTCCCTTTCTAGAGTGGCAATTTTAGTAATGAGGTTTAGGAATGAGGATGAACTCTGGTTAGAAGACCACTCAGATTAGAAAGAATCCATTTTCTTTGACTTTATAAAACTAAGAGAATCAGGGAATAAAGTCAGGGGAGAGAAAATAATTTGCTAGCATTTCTTATGAAGAAGGAAGTCCTCAGGTATCCAACCTCCTTCACCATGAGGAAAGAATAAGCAGGAATTCCTGGAGGAGGGCATGGTAACCCACTCCAGTATTCTTGCCGGGAGAATCCCCATGGACAGAGGAGCCTGGGGGCTATAGTTCTTGGGGTCACAGAGTCAGACATGACTGAAGCAACTTACTACACATGCACAAGGAGATGCATTGCTAAAGATACATTGTAACCTGCCTGTTGTTATTTAGTCACTAAGTCATGTCCAACTCTGTGCAACCCATGGACTGCAGCCCGCCAGGCTCTTCTGTCCATGGGATTTTCCCAGGAAAATGGGAAAATGGGTGGGTTGCTATTTCCTTCTCCAGTGTTCACGCTTGTATA
>NC_057410.1:4341427-4520610 GCF_019320065.1 Cervus canadensis
TTTAATTGTCACATAGTGAACTATGTGCCTGAAGTAACAATATTATGCCACTTGGTAAATATACAAACTTATACATGTGAATTTAGCTCTCACACCTTTAATTTCACTAGCAATTGTGCCTGATATCATCCTCTGTGCCCAATTGTAAAGACTGTCATGAGAAGGAAATGAGATCTTTATGGGAAAAAGCATAAGCAAAAAGTATACTGACTACAACAGGCTATAGATAACATAGTTGCAACTTTATTGGGTCTTTGAAGTTGGATAAGGAAGATGTGAAAATCTTGTCAAAATGCTATCTCTAGTACACTTGGGTTCGTGCCTGTGGCAAAATAAGGAGTAAAGAACAACACATTTTAGCAATGCAAGAGCCACTTCTTCAAGATCACTGCAATGATTTTAGAAAAATATGTCTAGTTCTTTGCCCCAGGGTGTGCTGAACACATGAAAAGGATATTCTTACGCTGGTGGAAGCATTACTGGGGGCAAAGAGGATGCATAAGTTTCCCATAAAGTCAAAGATTTCTGTGTTTAAGGTACAGATTCCTTCCGCTTGGTTCACATACTCGATTCGAGTTGTATGAGTGAGGCCTGGTTAACTGAAGCAGTCACGTTTTCAATTTAGGTGCATCCATTCAGTACGTGTGTATATGAATAATTTTCCATGGATCAGGCATTGCTAATTCCTGCATATACACTGATGGACTAGATCAATACATGTTCTGACTTTAGTAATTTATAATTGGGTACCCATATTTCTCCATGGTTTAACTAGAGCTTATAAATAGAAGAAGATATATGTTGTTTTATTAATCTGATCAAGATTTTAAAAGTATCAAGCCATGAAAAGACAATGAGGAGTCTTAAAGGCATATTACTAAGTCAAAGAAATCAATCTTAAAAGGCTACACTCTGTATGATTCCAATTATATGATATTCTGGAAAAGACAAAACTATGACGATAATAAAAAGATCAGTGGTTGCCAGGGCGGGTGATGGGTGAAAGAGTGGATAAAGATGAACAGACAAAACACAGAGGATTTTTAGGTAAGTGAAAACATATTGCATGATATTATAATGATGGATATTTGTCACTATACATTTGTCCAAACCCACAAAATGTACAAAACCAAGAGTGAATCCTAAAATAAATGTGGACTTTGGGTGATTATGATATGTCAATGTAGGTTAAAAATGTAACACTCTACTGTTGATAGTGAGGAGGTTATGCATCTGTAGAGGCAGGAATATATGGGTAATCACTCTACTTTCCTGTTAATTATTGCTGTAAAATAATAAAATCTTTAAAAAAAAAAGTAGAGGTTTCTAATGCAATAAAGGGAACACTTCTCTGCATCTTCATTTAGTATTCATGCATCTAATTCCAGTATGCATTTTCACTGTCTATTGTTGATAGTAGTTTTCCATTTCTATAATATCATTTTATTTCATCTTTTCAAGAGAGCAATGAAAAATGACAATGATGTAATATACATAATATCTTTGACATACTTCCAATGAATGGGATAAATATATTTTGAATTTTGAAACATAAAAATTAGTTGTCCAGCAAATGATATTGATTGATAGCAAGCATTAAAAAAAAAACTTATGCTTAAAATACTATAGAATATCTGATATGTGTAAATACAGCCTTGGTGTAAGATGAAACTGCCAGACTACTTTATGGAGAATAATTCTGATTTTAGTTTATAACTGAATTTTTAAAATATAAGTGAACTTAAATATTTTATTGAGTGGAGCTCCTTGGTTTTCACTGCAATTATAGTTATGGGAAAAAAAGAGTAATTTTAATTTAAAATATGTAGAAAATAGATGAAAATATACTTGCTTTCAGAAATTAGCTTTTCAACTGAAAGGTTAAATAAGCCTTGAGTAGATCCCATTTTATTGCCTTTTATTTATAAAGATTTTTTTATTCATATATATTTTAATTTCCAAAACTAAAAGATAACATTTGGAAGGAATATTATGACTTTCAGTCTTATTTTTGCTTTGATAGTTTTAGCTGTTAAGGGAAGTTTTACTGTTCTATTTTATGGACAGCTATGGAAGCATAAACGGAAGTTATGCACAAACATCATAGCACGGCTTCCCTCTCCCTAAGGCTGATCTAGCTGTTACTGAATTCCTGAAGCATGAAAGAACAGAGGAATGATGAGTTTCAGATAGTAGCAACGTCTCTCAGTGATCTAGTCAGGTAATTGGAACCCCACCGATTATTTCAGAACCCTTTCACTGTCGAGGTGACAAGGTTTTGATCTTGTTGAGATATTCGTCTACTCTGGATATAGATTTGCCTTCTTGCCTACATTACTTTGGCCAGAATAAATATATGATTCTTTACAGAAAATATGCCTTACTGACAAAGGATTCTTCATAAAACTACCTTGGACCAAAGGACAAGTCTGGGGATGACAACTTTGCAGGGTTTGGTTACTGTTTTTCACGAAGCAGTATAAATGGGGTATCCCAGGTGGTGCAGTGGTAAAGTATCCATCTGCCAATGCAGGAGATGCAAGAGATGGAGTTCGATCCCTAGGATGGGAAGATCCCCTGGAGTAGGAAGTGGCAACCCACTCCAGTATTTTTGCCTGGGAAATCCCATGGAAATAGGAGCAGACTGCACAGAGCAGTCTATGGGTTACAGAGTCAGACACAACTGCACACACACACACACACACACTGAACCGAAACATAAAGATGGTGCACTTGCCCAACAGTCAGAATAAATTAATCCAAAACCAGGCAGTAGAGTGGAAGTAGGATTAGCTCCTGTAATCATCACTCTCAGCTGCTTTGCAGATTTGAACTTTGTGACCATGCAACCCTTGGCTCTCCTGGATTAGAGGTCCTGGTCCCCAGGCGGGGCATCTCCATCAGGGTACAATGAAGAGTTCCACTGAGGATCTCTTGAAACTTTCACGGCTTTTGACAATAGTGCATGGACAACTTCTGAAACCCAACCTGACAAAGGAAAGGTGCCAAGGACGCTGAAACCCAAGGGCCGGTGACCCCACCAGATAAAAATTTTATACCAGCTGAAGTGCTGGCCAAGAGTGAAGGAAATCTAGAGTGGGTGGATGGATGAAAAAGATGATGAATATCAATTATAACCTATACATGAGCAGCAAGCAGGGACTATAGTTTGTTTTCTTTATTGTAAACAAATCTTATTTTTAGAGGTTGCAAACAGTACCACCTAGAAGAGTCAGCAAGAGTAGACTTAACATTGGACACAAGCAGATTCAAGTGACACAACTGATGATCTATGCTTGGATGTATCATGCTAAATTTCATTGCCCCTCCTGAATCAGCACAGCCATAATACACTGCTCATTCACCTGGTCTGAGTGCCACATTACATATGCACAGTGCAGCCTCCATGCCTGGCTGCCTTGCAGTCCTCCCCATAGCTACAGAAGGCTGCCTGGCATTGCACTGCTGCAGCCTGAGATTCAGGGTGTTTAAAGCCCCCTGGGTCACTCCTGAACAAGTAAGGAATGAGATTGGGTATATAGTTAAGACATTCTTCTTATCCCTTGGAAAGAAGGGTCAGTTCTGAGGTGCATTCTATGTAACTCCTCATAGTTTCCCTATAATGCTGAATCTTAGTTTTCAACAGAGGTAACATTAATGAACACAAACATTATTGACTTTGCTGCCTTCTATGTCTTACATTCTTTTTTCTATTTAAAATTTAACGGCTGTCACAATATAAAGTATGTAAGAACTAAACGGAGGTCTTCCCTGATGGCTTAGTGGTAAAGAATTCACCTGCCAATTCAGGAGACACGGATTTGATCCCTGATCAGGAAAGATCCCACATGCCATGGAGCAAATGAACTCATGCACCACAACTATTGAGTCTGTGCTCTAGAGCCTATAAGCCACAACTACTGAAGCCCGCGTGCCCCAGATCCTGTTCACCACATCTAGAGAATAGCCTCTGCTCGCTACAACTAGAGAAAAGCCTGTGTGCAGCAATAAAGACCTAGCGCAGTCAAAAATAAAATAAATAAGTAAGCAAATGAAAAGAACTAGGGGGATTCTCTATGTTATTTCTACAGCCTCATTACTTTATGTGTTCATATGTAAATGCGAAGTTGAATCGTGTTCCACAAGAATATTCACTCAACCTATTTCATTTAACCTGCTTTTGGTAGCACAAATGAGCTTCCCTGGTGATGCTAGTGGTAAAGAACCTGCCTGCCAGTGCAGGAGACACAAGAGAAGCCCACATCTCTTGCATCCCAATACCTGGGTTGGGAAGATCCCCTGGAGGAGGAAATGGCAACCCACTCCAGTATTCTTGCCTGGAAAATTCCGTAGGCAGAGCCAGAACCCAACAGTCTGTGGGTTCGCAAAGGGTCAGACATGACTGAGAACAGTATTAGTGAGTTGGTGCAAGTGGTGACTATCAGCTGTATACAGAATCCCAAGTTCTCTATTTCAGGCTGTGTCTGCATTTCAGTATTGTCTCCATATACAGATCACAAATTTTTAGTGTCCAATAAATTGCCTTTAGACTTGGTTACTTTTATGGAACTTAAATTTCATCCCTTTCATCTCCAGATCATGGTGATGTTGAAAATGTAATAGATGTTCTGGTAAAATGATTTGACACCAGGGAGCATGGAAAAGAATATATATCTGCTTATGGTTAGTTTTCAATTTCACTTTGAAATGTTAAATAATGTTTGGACTATCAAATAAAGCTGAATCAAAGGGATATCAAATGGGTAGTTATTTTATTTAGACCTGCCAATTTCATTCATTCTAGAATAGCTAGTACCAAACTTTCAAATCAACTATTCTCTAGCATGGTTTATGGTGAGTGGACTTTATACTTATTTATTGAAAACTGTTCTTTAGAATGAGAGGAAAAGGAATTTATGAGGTGTTTCACAGTTCTACTTGTAGTCTTAGGCGACTCTGAGGACAATAAAATTGAATATGTTTCTGAATATTCTTTTCTAAATACTACCCAAGGAAGATTTCTTCAATAGTGCCATGATTTTTATTTTTTCTTGTCAATCTTGAAACTATATAATATTTTGCTGATTCCAAGAAATAGGAGCTTGGTGGGCTGCAGTCCAGGGAGTCGCAAAGAATCAGACTTGACTGAACAAGAAAAATCAATAAGGTGTAATTTCTTAAAAGTTAGGTACAATGTGAGATCTGACCACATATCAGTGAAATTTTCATACATTGTTATATTAAGATTTATTTTCACTTTGGTGAATCTTTTTCTCATGTATAATTTTTCATCATCAACCATTGATCATTGGGAAAATATTGATTCATTGTGTTCTCCCATATGATAAAGTTTTATTATTGAAAACAAAACATCATAGTTTTTGAACAGCTTCACTTCATCTGTTTTGAGAAAATTTCTGTCAAATACCCAATTTCAGATAATCATCTTTTGTCTATAAGTTTTCCTTTCAAGTAAGAATGGCGTTGAATCAAGTAAGTGGCTGGTTCCACTTGCAAATCAAGCAGTTGTCAAGTGCTTCTGAGGTCTTTATGCATGCTTCCCACTTTATCACACAGATTATTAAAAAGACAGACTCACAAGAGTTGAGATACGGTAATACTAGTGACTCTTACTTTTTCATTACGATTACTTTTAAAGTGGATTTTTTTAACAGAGAATGTATGACAATGAACAAATTAATGGCTACTGGTAAGTTTGGTGCCACTGTCTCGATGTGTGCTTAGGTGTTAGCAGTATTATCCACCTTTGTTTCTGCACCATCAGCACAAAGGAGAGAAAAGATATTTTAGTATTGTTATGAAAACAGTTCTGATCTAACAGGATCCTCTCTGGGACTTGGAGGTTTTGGATCACATTTTTTCTGAGAATAACTAGATTATTAAAACCCAAAAATATCCAAGAAAAGGAAATTGATACATTTTAAAATGGTATAAAATTTATCTCTTGTAATTATATTTGGTCATCATATAGTGGTCTCTTTAAGTGTTTAGACAGCAGATAAATAAATTAGAGATTAAATGTGTTCTATGTTTGGGTTTCTGTGGGTAGAACTAAAAGCAGTAAACATAAATGACAATCAGATATATTAAGGAGCAGCATAAACATGGGTTCTTTAAGCATCACTGGCTGTCTCAGACGGTGACTATTTTTGGTAAGTGATAAGTTTTTAGGAATTGAGCCAATGCAGGAAAATCATGAATGCCACAGACTAGGTTTAAGTGTGGAGAAATTGTTGAACAAAATTACTTCCATATTTTCTTCAAGTGAAAATTTGAAAAATTGAGACTCTATGATTTTTTATTTATTAGACTGCATCCAATCTAAAACAGTATGAGCCACACACACAAAAATTATAAGAAAAGATTTTGTCAAATTAATTTTTCAGAATGGTTTTGCTGTTGTTTTAAATCCCAGTTTCCCAGATTCCCACTGATCTATTGTGTAGGAAAAGAAATTCTATTGGTAGCTTACTTGGCAAAAGCATTTATCCAAACACAATCTGATTAATCCTTTTGGACAGTGACTGTAGCCTTGGAATTGAAAGACCCTTGCGCCTTGGAAGAAAAGCTATGACAAACCTAGACACCTTATTAAAAAGGAGAGACACACTTTGCCAACAAATATACATGTAGTCAAAGCTATGGTTTTTCCATTATTCATGTATGGATGTGAGAGTTGAACCATAAAGAAGGCTGAGCACCAAAGAATTGATGTTTTTGAACTATGGTGCTTGAGAAGATTCTGAGAGTCCCTTGGACAGCAAGGAGATGACAGCAATCAATCCTAAAGGAAATCATCCTGATTTCATTGGAAGTGTTGATGCTGAAGCTGAAGCTCCAACACTTTGGCCACCTGTTGCAAAGAGCTGACTCACTGAAAAAGACCCTGATGCTGGGAAAGATTGAGGGCAGGAGGAAAAGAGGAGGATAGAGGATGAGATGGCTGGATGGCATCACCGACTCAATGGACATGAGTTTGAGTGAGCTCCAGGAGATGGTGAAGGACAGGGAGGTCACAGAGTTGGACACAACTGAGAGACTGAACAACAACCATGAAAATGTTGCACATGCTAGCGCAGAAGCAAGCTAGTTCTAGTTTTTATTAGTGCCAGAGCTAATTAATTTTTATGAATTCTGCTTCATCTTTCTAGTTCACCATGATCAACTTTTCTGCTTTGTTGATTTTTTAAAAATATTTTTTTAATGTGGGCCATTTTTAAAGTATTTATTGAATTTATTACAATATTTTGTTTTGTACAATATTTTGTTACAATATGTTGTTTTGTTTTATATTTTGGTTTATTTTTGGCCACAAAGCAGGTGGGATCTTTGCGCTTCGACTAGGGATGAAACCTGAACCAAAACCCTGCATCGGATGGTGAGGTCTTAACCACTGGACGGCCAGGCAAGCCCATTTTTCAGTTTTTAAGTGGACAATGAAATCTGTATCAATTCAAAATGAGTTAGAACAACTAGACTTGAATTAAAGAGTGACATAATGAATAGGTTACAAACTTCTTAATTGTTTTCATGAAAATTTACCTCAAGTGAAATTTATGTGATACCCACACGATCATTTAATTCAGTTAATTTGGAGAGAAAAAAAGCACAGTGCTGTTGGATGATCATCGACTTGACTTCCTATATATCTCAGTAAAGTTATATTGCTAATTTTTGATGTTGTGTAGGCATAGTAAAATACACTTTGGTATGGGATAACAAAGATGTTTTGTTAACTTTGTGTTAAAAAGAAGATCTCTTTCTCTCTTTTAAATTAAAAGAAAGGTTATGAAGAGACCTGAGAAGCTAAGAGATAAAAAGATGCCGATTAGTTCTGTGAAATACATGGAGGTAAAACCATGTGAGATTTTGAAAAACAAGTGTAAAAAGAAATCCACGGCATCCTTTCATTCTTCATCCTCATTTGTTTCCTTGCTAGTGAAGCACATTCCAATCACATCACTCCTCATCTGAAGTGCTATTGTCTGCTCCCTTGTTCTTTCAATCTTTTCTCTTCTGCATGGTAGCCTCTTTCATCTTTAGCTGTTAAAAGATAATTCTAACCATTGTTTAAAGAACAAGTAATCCGAGGTGAAAAAAGCACTGAAGAGCATGACATTTATTGAATTGGACTTAAGATCGTGTATTATGAATTTTCTATTAGTGTTCCTTCACTATTTTATGGACGCATTGTCCTGTTCTTTGTTTGATATATATAAAGCACCAAGCCTGAATGTAAGCACGTCCAGCTTCACCTACAGTCTTGTCTTACTTTTTCTCATGTGGGCTTTTAGTAATTCACTCTAAATCAATATTTGTCCTTTCTATTAAAATACAAGCTCTTACAAGCAAGAAACCATTTACTGTGGATCCTAAATCAACAGAATATAAGCTCAGAATTGTGTTCTTGCTAATGCCTGAGATGCTGATATAAAGAAAAATAATTTGACTGCAATGTGAAGTTTGTCTCCCAAAAGTATTAATTCAAAATTATTTAAAATACTTGTTGTAAGATAAGCCTAGGTGAACAACCTTATAAGGACACAACTGAAGTAGGTTATAATTCATTCTCAATATTATAATTATGATATTTTGGAGTTGATTTTATAAGTACCCAAACTGAACACATTTGATATATTTTTCTTTTACTCACCATGGTTCTCATGTTTGCATGCTCAGTCTTGTCCAACTCTGTGACCCCATAGACTGTAGCCCTCCAGGCTCCACTGTCCACTGAATTTTCCAGGCAAGAATACCAGAGTGGGTTGCCATTTTCTACTCCAGGGGATCTTCCCAACCCAGGGATGGAACACACATCTCTTATGTCTCTTGCATTGGCAGGCAGATTCTTTACCTCTGCGCCACCTGGGAAGCCCTGTGGTTCTCAAGAGTCAAAGAAAAAATTGCCCCAAATTTAAACAGGGAAGAGAGACTGAACTCCCTGAAACAAAAGTTTGGAGAGATTTTAAGAGCTGGTGGAGGGATGATCCTGAGTCAACTGTGTTTGATAATTGGCTTTTCTGAAGGGAAAAGTATACTTTCTTATATTTTCATGACAGCAAGTAGTTTTACAACTTGGAGTAAGGAGCTTACAGAGTTAAGCTCCAGCCTTCCCAGGGAGACTGAGATAGGGGTGCTGTTCTCCTCCATGTTTCCATTTCAAAGGACAGTTCTTAGAACATTGGGATGCACACATTCTTTCAAATTAGTGTTTTCCTTTTCTTTGATATTTGCCCAGAAGTGGAGTTGCTGGATCACATGGTAGTTCTATTTTCAGTTTTTTGAGGAACCTCCATATTGTTTTCCATAGTCGCTGCACCAATTCACATTCTTGCCAACAGTGTAGGAGGGTTTCCTGTTCTCCATATTTTCACCAACATTTGCTACTTGTAAACTTTTTGATGATAGCCAAGGGCTTCCAGGGTAGCTCAGGGGGTAAAGAGTCTGCCTGCAACATGGGAGACCTGGGTTCCATCCCTGGGTCAGGAAGATCCCCTGGAGGAGGGTATGGCAACTGACTCCAACATTCTTGCCTGGAGAATCCCCATGGACAGAGGAGCCTGGTGGGCTACAGTCCAGGGGGTCAGAAAGAGTCGGACACAACTGAGCGACTAAGCATAGCACATTCTGATAGGAGTGTGGTGACATCTTATTATTTATAATAGCCTAGATATGGAGCAACCTAAGTGTCAGTTAACAAATGAGTGGCTAAAGAGGATATGCATATATATATATGCATATATATGTATATATATATGTATATAAGTGTATAATGAAATATTAGTCATTAAAAAAGAAATTCTGCCATTTGCAGCAATGCAGATGGACTTAAAGAATATTATGCTTAGTGAAATAAGTCTGACAAAGACAAACACTCTATAATGTCACTTATATGTGAAATCTAAAAAGTAAAATAAATGAATAACTATAACAAAATACAAACAGAGTCACAGATATCGAAAACAGACTATTGTTTACTAGTGGGGAGAGGGAAGAGGGGAAGGGCATGATGAGGGTAGGGGATTAAGAAATATAAACTACTATGTATGAAATAAATAAGCAACAAGATATACAGTGCAGAGAAATATAACCATTATTTTGTAATAAATTTAAATGAAGGATAATCTATAAAAATATTGAATCACCATATTGTATATCTGAAATATATAATAGTATAAATCAACTATACATTAAAATGAAAAATAATAATAAAAGGATGACTCTTTGAACATTAAGAAAAACATCCTTAGGTTGTAAAACTGGCAAGAAGCTTGAAGATTTATATACATATCAAAGGAGCAGAGAAAGAGTTTGCACTGGTAAGTTTTCTGAAGTAAATGCTCTAAGGAATAGGAGGTCAAGGGCCTGGGGACCGGAAGACTGCCTAAAATTTCATCAAGCTGTGGGAAAGGGGAAAACTGTGCTCATCACATGTACAGTTTTTCTCTATTGAGAACTGTTTTCTATCCTTTCATGATATTGGCTCATCTCAATTACAGACAGGGAAGACAAAGTAGTCATTATATTATAAAATGCGGAGGTGATTATTGTTTTTTATATATTTATTATAAAAATATCTTTGGAAGTATTTCTTGGCTTAGCTATTAAGGGCCTACAATTTATAAATTACCATTAAGTAACATGAAGAAAGGCTTCCTAAGTGACTCAGTGGGAAAGAATCTGCCTGCCAATGCAGGAGATGTGGGTTGGGTCCCTGGGTCTAGCAGATCCTCTGGAGAAGGAAATGGCAACCCACTCCAGTATTCTTGCCTGGGAAATCCGAAGGACAGAGGAGCCTGGCAGCCTACAGTACATGGGGTTGCAAAAGAGTTGGACCCGACTGAGCAACTAAACAATAACAACAAGAAGAGACAGGGTATATAGGATATCCTCTAACCATGAACATCCATAATCATACATTTTTATACTAATTGGTGACTGTGATATTTCTAATATCTACAAGTGAGGACACACTAATATCTACAGTTGGACACACTATTAGAATTTGTCTAAAATCTTACCAAAGGCTGAGGGTTATCGCATATACAACATGCACAACCACTCAGTTTTAAAATATACCCCTTTGATTAACACATTTCAATCACGTCAACATTATCAACTCTGTGGAAGTCTGAAAGGACATCAAGAGGAAAGGAAATTAGAATCATACATTGTCAGAGTGAAGTACAGTTGTAGATAATGTCAAGTTCTCGCTATTATTTTATAGATGAAGAAGAAAACAAAAGAAAAATGAGATGGTCCAGAGTCACAGGATTACCTGTAGGACTTCAATCCTTCTTCTAAGCTTTTGAATATTGCTTCAAGTGACAGGAGGTAAATGTGGTTTAAATATGTCTGAAGAGTTGCTAAGCACTTGATTTAAAAACACTTCTTAGGTAATTACGGACAAGAAAAGTATGAAAGTAAAGATGAAAGAAACACTGACACAGACCACAAAATAAATATTCAACACATGGCTGAGACAGCTGTTAAGAAGCACCTTTTAATTATTAAAATTTTACTTTGACCATATAGTTGTGGATATTACATTTTATTAATACCAGATACTTTAAGAGATGTGATTTCCCTATGTGTTTTATAATTATATATTGACTCTAACCAAATGTGTGTATGAGGAAAATCTAATCTTATGTGTTAAGGAAGAGTAGTTTTTACTTCCACTCCAGAGAAACAAGTCACTTTGAGTGACCCCTTTTTGTATAGGTCTTGACTGCTCTTAATTTGAATTGAATGGATAATTAGCAGGCAGAATTACCTAGAGAAAACAGGCTATTTTCAGCTCTCCAGAGGGAATTACTAGTAGGGATTCAGCCTATTGTGCAGAACGTCTCATTCAAATTATTGTATCTTAGAAATGTCTTATGTATGGCCATGAAATAGTACCGTTTAAAGACTTTTCTAAGGCTATGGATTAAATAGGACATTTAATAATGAAACAAAAGAACAAAGTGGCATGATATGGATGTAAACCTAATCAGACTCCTTTCCATAAGCATCCTTTTGTTGCCTCTTATTGGTAACTGCCTTTTCCTTTCTTTTAAAGTATAGTATGTAGATGCAAGTAATAAAATGGGAGCTTAACAGAATATTGTTTTAATGGAGCCAAAGGCAGAGTGCATCTTACAGTATAATTCAAATGTACCTAGGAAATTAATTTCAAGATGCCTCACATGACACCGCTGATTTTGGTTTTAAAGCAAAGTGATGTGAATGGGACAATAATATTATTTTTTCCATCTTTACTATCTGTGTACTGACAGGGTTCAAGCTGCATAATTAGATTATAATGAGAAGCAGAGATTTCCAGATTTTAGATAGTGATGTGAAATGGTCAGGTTGTAAAGCCTCTGTCAGGAGATAACAGCTACACTTTTCACACTGTGCCCATTCAAAGTGGTTTGCCGGTAAAAGAAAAATAAGCAGTTTTAGAGAATCCTTTTAGTATGGATGCTTTCCTAAATGATCTGTATTGAATAAATTTTTAAATAGTATATAGCTGCTGGTGAATTTATTTTTAAAGGAAGTAGTGAAGGTGATTAGAAAACCTACCTTTGAGACTGTGTATGAGGATTCTAACTCTTAAAGGTGATGTTTATATATGTTGACTGTTCTTAATTTGAATTAAATGGATAAGAAGCAAGAAGAAAGGCAGACATACCTAGAGAAAATTAATTATTTTTCGTTATCCAGTGGGAAAGGAATTAGCTAGTGAGATTCAGCTTTCTGTTAAATGGTAGCTTCTTATTGCTATGTCAAACTATAAAAGCAATGGAAATGCCAAATATTATTCATATTTGGCTTTAAATTATAATCCGTGGGACTTCCCTGTTGGTCCAGCGGCTGGGACTCTGCACTCCCCATGTAGAGGGCCTGGGTTCAATACCCGGTCAGGGAACTAGATTATACATGACACAACTAAGACCGAGGCAGCCAAATAAATAAATATCTTAAAAAATAAAATATAGTCCTTGCTTATCATACAACTAATAAATGGATGTATTCTCACTATAAAAGATTTAAAATTCACAAATATAAACAGTAAATTGTGCTAGTTCCCTTTTCTTCCTCTCCCAAGACCTGCTTCCATCCTTAGTTTTATCACTCGAGAACTTGGTATTTATACTTTTGCTGTGCATTTATATACATTTACATGTAAGCAGACAGTGCGTATAACTTTTTGTTTTAACCTACGTGAGATCATAGTATATGTACTTTTTGGCAACCGCTGTATTTCTTTTCTTAAATGTACTGATCTATTTATTAGTATTCGATTTATTTGCGGCTGTGCCGGGGTTTCGGTGCTGCGCGTGCGCGTTCCCTGTTTGCGGAGAGCAGGCTCCTCTCTGCTTGCCCTGCAGCGGCTTCTCACTGCGGGGCCTCTGCTGTCCCGGAGCGCAGGCCCCAAGGCCCACAGGCGTCAGTTCAGCGACACACGGCCCGGCAGCTGTGATGCACAGGCTTGGATGCTCCGCGGCAGGTGGGATCTTCCTGGATCAGGGGTCAAACCCATGTCTGGTGGATTCCTAACCACTGTATCACCAGGCAAGTCTGGCAACTGTTATATTTCAATCACTTATGTTTTGCTGATCGTTCTGTCTGTGCACACAGGCCCACCTCATTTTTCTTAACGGCTCAATAGCCTCCCCAGTGTGAATGCTCTATATATTAAATAACTATATGTCCCTTGATCAACAGTTTGGTCATGTACAATATTTAGCAATTACAAGCAAATCTGAAACGAATATTCTTTTACAACCTTTGTTAACTTGTATTTCTGGGTGTAGAATGTCCCTCTTAAATGTACAAAGTTTTTAAAATCTGTTAGGTCCTGCAAACATATCTTTCACAAAACTTTATGGAGGTAAATTCCAAGCACCAGTATGTGTGTGCTCACTTTTCCCACATCCTTGCTCCTTGTGTGGCCATTAAGCGTTTTTGTCAAGCTGTGTACATAATAGGGTAGGGCCAGTGTGATTCTTGACTTGGCCGAATACATAGTAGTTCATCATATTTTGACAGATTCTACAGGGAGCTATTCTGGACACAGGGCATTATGAAATGATCAGTGGCATTAATTCTCTTTCAACTAATATTCTGCTGAAAACACTGCCTTAGAACCTCTAAAAGCTTAAAAAAGCTTACAGAGCTTTATGAACTTTTGAAATCTTTTATGAAAGCTTCCCTTGAAGAAATAAGCCCTAAACATTTATGATCCAGTGTTTATCTTTAGATTTATTATATATATTTATCTTATAGCTTAGTTTTTATTATTTTATCTTTCTTCTTGTATAGAATAAGAGTTCATGCCTATGTTAAAGCTACGAAGTATTTAGGAAAATGTTGATGAAACATATCACTAATAATTACTTTTATGTCATCTTCAGGTTTAACTTTTGATTAAAGTTATCAATGTCATGAGGATAACCTATTATCTGTATAAAAAATCAAATAATACAAATTTAAAAATTTAGATTTTCTTTATATAGTCTTCTCTGGAAAGTTTTTATAGCTTTATTTATTGACTACCATTTCTTACACTTTCTTTCTAAGATCAAGACAGTGCTGGATGAATTGTAACACATCATTAGGAAACAATTTGCTTTTTGTGATATTGTTTTCATTCAGGCAATATTTTTCCATATCCTTTAAGATACAGAAATATTCATGCTAAAATGGAAAGAGTGCATATTTTCTTATCATATACTTAATGTGATATATGACTGGAAAAAAAACCTTGAGCAATAAAATCAAAAGAGCATTTACTGAGCATCTACTATTTCCCAGATATAATGATCTAAAAATTTGGCTTTTCCCATATGCATGTAAGGGTGTTAGATGACAATTTATTTTATGTATTATTATACAAAGACAGACAGCCTCATACTCTTAGATTGTAAAATGTTCCAAAATGTTAATAGAGACATTAAGAATGTCTAGTTCTTTGGCAGAAAAATGTTTACTAATTGAAAATAAAATCTTCTTTATTGACTTTTTTAAATGATGAGTTATGCCAGAGAGCTCAGGGAAGTCATACATATTTCAACTAGATTTTTAAAAATGCCTCAGTGGGCCAAAAAAGACAGATTTCTGCTCTCTCGTTTTTATACATGCTTGGCTCATCCTAAATTACAGCTATGTTTCATTACCACCAAAATTCTCAAGATAAAATTCCTAGCACAACTGCTTGCTAAGCAAAAGGAAAAACATAAATTGTATCCGTGCTGAGCAAATGGATTTGAAAACTGACTTTTATTTGGCTTGCAACTCCCTTTGCAGAACAAAGTTTCTGCTGATTCTGTTGAGGAAGTGGCTAAGGTCAAGTGGATAATTTGACTGACAATCAGCTGATCTACAAGAAGGGTAGACCTAGTAGACATTCTCTGTTTTATAAAAGGCAGTGATTCCTTTAAACTAACCAGTTTTGATGTGGAAAAACAACTGTTCACTTCCATTATCTTTTCTAAAAGAAACATTTTTGGTTATTTGTTTATATACAGCTGTATAGTTCAGCTGTAATTATTTTATTCTTGCAAAATTACCAAAAAAAAAAAAATCTCTTTACTTAGAAATGATCCTTTAGAACAAAATATAGGCCCATTTCAATCTGTTCAATAAAGCTCATTTAAATCACTGACATGTTTCTTGCAGTCTCCTCAAAAAAGACATTTTCTCTTTCTTAATGTGTAGGTTGTCTAAGGTTTCTAAGAAGTCAAGTAACCCACATTTACTTTCGTGTACTTCCATTCCTGAACATTTATTTTTCTCATATAGTAATTGCTAGTCCAATGAAATAGATTTTTAACATGATTCTTCTTTCCTAAAAATGTATTTCTGTTTATTAATATGAAAATTCCTAAGTTCTGCTATGTTACTCTGCTTCTAGTGTTGCCATAGAGTGTAAATCAAAACAGATACTATATGGCTGCTTTTACATACACTGGATTCTCCATTTTTCTGAACTGTCATTGTTTAGATGCCCCATTTAAGTTTATTATTGTGCACAGCTGTATTCTGTATTTTGATTTGACAGAGCAGGAGCTGAAAACTAATGGTCAATTGAAAATTTGGCAATTAGTCAAGTAATACTTACCTAAGTGATAAGTACATTTATTTTCTTTTTATAAATAATTTATCTGAATGTAATACAAACTGGTTTCAATTTGCAGGACTGAACATATGTTTGTTTTCACTCTTTTCTAAACTCCACTACAATATAAATATAGAGACTTTAAAAAGGCATAAGATGTCGAGGACAATAGAGTAGAAGTGACAAAGACAGCAGTGACATTTTGAGGCTGGAAGGCAGAGCCAGTAAGTCACATACGGACACATCAATCTTCCCTTCTTGCTCAATTTTCCCCCTTAGCACTCATTGCTTGGTTCTGACCTAATGCCTGAGTCTCTGCCAGAACAGGACCTACATGAACTGTTCAGGACATAACTTCCCAGGAGACAGCGGAGCATGTGTTATTCATGTGCTAGAGCCCGAATCTTCTCTCCCAACAATGGCCCAGTTTGTAGAAGTTCAATTTGAATATTAGCTTATGGCATTTTTTTTGCACATGTTTTATAGAGTTCATAAGTGATGATCCTGTAATTGTGTCTTCATAGATATTCATAATGGAAAGTTTGGAGGCTCTTGTAGTTCACTGCCATTTAACCAGGTAGACAGGAGTACTTTTTTTCATAAGCATTTTTGATTTTGTATTCTAAAATTTTTACACCAGATTATGTTTAGTAGGAAATGCTTCCTCCAACTTTAAATAAAACATCTTGGCCAATGGAGCATGAGCAAAACTGATATATGAAATTCTGGGTAAAATTCTTAAAGGGAAGTAATGTTCTGGTCCCTTCCTCTTCTTTTCATGCTGGGTGAAATAAAGATGAAAGTGAAAGAAAGTGAAGTCACTCAGTTGTGTCTGACTCTTTGCGACCCCATGGACTGTAGCCCACCAGGTTCCTCCGTCCATGGGATTCTCCAGGCAAGAATGCTGGCATGGGTTGCCATTTCCTTCTCCAGGGGATCTTCCCAACTCGGGGATTGAACCCAGGTCTCCCACATTGTAGGCAGATGTTTTACCCTCTGAGCCACCAGGGCAGTCTAGAAATAAAGACAGTGACTCTCAGAATCACCAATGTAGTCAGTACATCCTATAGATAGATATTGGAAGAATAAGAAGAAAAAAACCTGGATCAATTATTATTTTGCAGACATGCATTATGCTTGGGAAATCAAATGATCTTATTTTAGCCATGCTCTTTTGGTTCTCATTTATAACTTGCAATGACTAGAACTGTGTCTTCCCAAATTTCAAGCGTTGAAGCCCAAATCCCCACTGTAATTGTATCTGGAGATAAGGCCTATAAAGAGGTAATAAAGAGTAAGTGAGATTATAAGGGTGAGATCTTAGCCTGATAGGAGTGGTGTCATAATAATAATAAGAGGAGACATCAGCAATATATTTCTCTCTCTTTGCAAGCAGAGGAAAGGCCAGGGGAGGACATGGTGAGAAGGCAACCATATGTAAGCCGGGAAGAGAGGACTCACTAGAAGCAGATGCTGGCATCTTGATCTTGGACACAAATTCAGTCATTTCAGTGAGGAGAGTAGATTAAAGTTTGTGTACGTGAAGGAGGCTTTTTCAGCCAATGGACTATTAGAATATTTGGTACAAGTAGCTTGAGTTTGAGGATTTGTTTTGCTTTCTCACACTCTTGTAACCTGCCTCTGGAAATACGGACTCTAAGTAAACACCACCACCCCTTCAGCCTGGTCTGCACAATGAAGAAACATTGAACCCATCTGAATTCAGCTGAACTCCTGGAGCGGAGAAGACAATGGCACCCACTCCAGTACTCTTGCCTGGAAAATCCCATGGACGGAGGAGCCTGGTGGGCTGCAGTCCATGGGGTTGCGAAGAGTCAGACATGACTGAGCGACTTCACTTTCACTTTTCACTTTTATGCATTGGAGAAGGAAATGGCAACCCACTCCAGTGTTCTTGCCTGGAGAATCCCAGGGATGGGGTCGCACAGAGTCGGACACGACTGAAGTGACTTAGCAGGAGCAGGACTCCCAGAGTCCAGACTCACCCAGTTCAGCCCAGGTTAGTTGAACCACTCTCACCTGGAGACCCTTGAGCATGAAAGTAAATGTTTGTTTTGTTTGATTTTGAGATTTTTTGGGGGGTTATTGTTATGCAGGATATTGTGGCAACAGCTGACTGATGAAAAACACCAGTAATAAACTATTGAGATATTGATTGATGTGTTAAAGTGTCACTGTAGAACTTTTGTGTCATAGATGAATTTTGATTATTTTGTCAAAAAGATTTGAAGAGACAACGTGCTGTGGTAAAAAAACATTCTTGGATTAACAGTCACATACTACAGACAGATTTCGTTTTCTTTACAACTGATACATTCTAAGTGTAGTAGGTGACTCTAATTAATTTATGGATATATTTCAAGTAATTTATCTTTTGCATTTGCTCTGATTTTTTTAGGTTTTTTCATCTTCTTTTATAGTTCATCAATTTTATTTTAAATTTCATTTGCCTTTCATATTGGTTTGGAATTTATATCATCTATTTCTTTTCTTTTTAATAAGCTTAATATTAAAAATACACACATAATAAAAACAAGTTAATAAGCATATGTGGTTTGCTCTCACTTGGTACATTTTAAATATTTTAATTTGCCTTCTCTCACATGATATTTTGGTCTAGCATTTTAGTTCTGCAAAAGCAAACGTTTTTATTAAGATTTTTTTTTTAAGCTTTGCTTTATTTAACAATTTATCTGCTCACAATTCGTCCTTACCTTTATGCTTTTGACTTTTGAGTTCCATTTTCTTTTTCTGAGATAAAGTCTTCAGCACTTTTTTATCGGGGAATGTTGGGGATTGGGCCTGCCCAGGTGGTGCTAGTGGTAAAGAACCCACTTGGCAACGGAGGAGACATTGGAGGTCCCGGTTTGATCCCTGGGTTGGGAAGATCCCCTGCATGGCAGCCCTCCAGTATGGAGAATCTGATGGACAGAGGAGCCTGGCAGGCTGCAGCTCAGAGGGTCGCAGAGTCCGACCTGACCGAAGCGACTTAGCACGCCTGCACTTGGGGTTACCTCTACTGTGTATATGATGTGTGTATGTGAAAATGGTTGCATCTCCCCTTATTATTCCTGTATTTTTAATTAATTTGACATAAAATTCTGAGATGACTCTAGTTTTCTCTTTTTCTTTTGAAACAAATTTCTAGTTTTCTTGATTTAATTACAATTATTGAGTAGTCTAGTGTATAGTCCATGGAGTCGAAAAGAGTTGGACACGACTGAGAAACTTTCACTTTCACTTTCTTTCACTGTCAGTTTTGGTTCTATATCTTTTTCCTCTGGGTGATTAAAAAAAAAATTAACTCTGTGTTTTCACAATGATATTAAGTTGTGGTCACTATTTTAGTCTTCTGCTTTTCTGCTTCTGACTTTTGAGACTTGAATTTGAGAATTCACTTTTCATCAATTATGTAAATTCTCAGCAATTATTTATTAGTAGATCAACTCCTCTTCATTTTTTTATATTTTTTTCTTCTAGAATTCAATTACCTTATTTTTGATCTTTATTCTTTTCCCCTCTTAACCTCTGCTCTATTTTTCAGTTTTTTGTTGCTGTATATGCAATTTCTTTATATTTCTCCCCTTAATCATTAATTCTATCTTGAGCTACATGTAATCTTATCATTTAACTTGTCCAATGAATTTTACATTTTAAAGATTATAATTTATTATAGTTTCTTTTGATCATTGGTTCTTTAAGAATTCTACATATCTCTATTACTCTGTATCTGCTAGCTCCACTTAGGTCTAATTATTCAGGGATTTTGTTTGTTTTTGCTGCATTTCATTCAGGGTGACTTTCCTTTTTATCTCTGATGTTAGGAAGGCCTTTATCTTTGAGATTTCTACGGGGACTGGGAATGCAGTTCTCCAGCGACCATCAAACACTGAAGAAGCCAAGCCTAGCAGAGTGCTACCTATCTTGGGAAACTTTAATTTCTCACCTTGAGGATTTTTGAAGCACATCAAATTATAATTTCAAACTTTAACCACAAATAAGGGGATAGATGTAATTACAAACTATTAAGAGAATTTCCTTTCTTACACAACACCCAAGTCTAGATAGTTAAGGTGCTTTGATAGCTGGCATTGATGGAAGGTGTATTTTTAATTGTCCAAATATTCAATGAGTTTTGGAAATTCTCTCTTCTAACCCTCTTCCACGTAGAAGTTCAGTTCTTATACTTAACCCCCATGCAGGTGACATAGCCCAAGATTACTGGAGCCTAAGATTGACGAACTTTTCCAAGGAAGCTATAATTTCAACATCAGCTTGTTTCTAGTTTCCTAATCTTTTTTTTCCCCCCTTTGGTTTTGGAAATTTTTTTATATTTTTTCAGTTTTATTTTTTTATATTTTATATCTTCACTTTTTTTTTTCATCCTCTCTAGTGTACCACATTGCCAAAATGTATTTTGTGATTTTCTCTATAATTATATACAGTGTTTAAGGGGGCTGGGGATGATCAAGGAAAAAGATATGCCCACAGGAGGTAGTAACACACAATTAACTTTATTGGGAGGTGCTTGGACAGGGTTGCATGCAAGAGAAGTCTGTCATAGCATAAGAATGTCCAGAGATTGACAGCAAGGAGGCCACCACCATCTAGAAGAGGAAGAGGGCAAGGGAACTCCTTGGGAGTGAGGACAATCAAAGAAGGGGATTACATAATTAAGTGACACCATTCAGAAGTACAGTAGGGAGATTGTGGGCCAGAGAACTCTGAAGACCCATAGCAGTTTGGGGACCCATAGCCACAAGACACTGTCTTCAAAAATATGGCATATATGGGATGATATTTCACAGCATATGCAAAGCAAATAGGCTCTAACTGGTGAAAAATCTGCTTGCTTGGGTTTTTTAAAGAATGATTGGATGTGTAAAAATTTGATTTTGGCACTGGTGAGTTTTTGGTCTAACATTTATTTATTAGCTTATAATAAAGAAATATACAACCTAGGGCCCAATATACAGAGGCCATCTTTAGCTTATTTATGTGATAACTACCTGATCCCCAGTACTTTGCTTTTATAAATACAGAAAATATAATTGTGAGAAAGTGTTTATTTGATTGTTGTTTAAGCCCTCATAATGTATACAAGATAAATAGCAGACAAACCAATGCATTTCTCACTACTTCATTTTCTCATTTCCCAATCTGCCTTCCTAAATGCTAAGGAATTTGAGGAAAATAAAGATATGTACAGATAAAGCCGTATTTACTTTTTTTCTAATTAAGGTAGACAAAACCAGGCTTCTATTAATATTTATGCTGACAGATCAGTATTCTTGTGAACTAGTTGTTTACGGGAAGCTAATTATGAGCATCTATCTCATATAATATCTAACTGATTGGTTAGTTATTAACCTTGATGTCAGCTGTGCTTTCATTCTTTGGATATATGGGGTAAATTCAGTCAAAACTCCAATTCTATGACCTAAAAAAACCTAAACTCCTTCCAAGGATGTCTGTGAAACACATTTGCTCATCAGCCTCCCTAACTCTGGTTTTTACATTCACATGCTCAGTTTCTCCTTATTTGATGTCAGTATGGATGTGAAATCAGTGGTTGACAGGTTTCTATATACCCGTAAGCCATTCACACCAAGGACTTCAAAGCCTGCGGTTATAGGTTAACATCTTTGAATGTATTACTCTATGACATTTATCTTACTCCATACTTTTATCTTTTATTTTAATATTTGCCTTTTCTCTTTTCTTCTATTCTTTTGAGAACAAAAGAAAATTTTCTTCTGTTATACGAAGCAGTATAGTGATCCCCTTTGGAAATCTGAGAACACTCATCTCAGATTATAAAGTCATTCTTTATATCATTTAGTTTTCTTATGAAAACTTTACTATTCTTTTAAAAAGTTTTTCTGTATGTATTTGATGGCAATCCAAGATAAAAGATTTCAAATCTGTCCCTTTATCCTTCCTTCTAAGTTGTGCAGTAAACATAGAAGTTTTCAATAGTTTTGTATCTTTCCTTTCCACTCATGCTGAATTTCAAATCAGATACTCGATACAGTGTTAGTGGAATTGTTTCAGCTTGCTTTTTTTTTTCATTTCATCTACCTGAAAGGGTTGTTAAGACTTTAAAACTATATCATTTCCCTCTTAATAGGGCCACTTTTCATCCCAGTCAGTGAGCTGGATTATGATTTACATGCTTCAATAAGACATGAGAATTATCCTTAAAACAAGAAGTACAGATCCCCATTTTTTTTAAATTTTGTCATTCTGCGGGGTGGGGGGGTTATGTGGTTAAAAGTGGTCTAAGGTGATCATGACGTTTTTGCACCTTGTTTTATGTCCCTGGATATGTTCCAATGTCTCATAGTTTACAGTCTGTGGGAACTTGAATAGAATTTGTATCCTACTGTGTGAAAATTGTATAAATTTTAACTAGGTTCGATTGGTTCACAGAGTTTTTCAGGCCTACTATATCATTTTACTACTCTGTATAATCATTCTATTAAGTTTTGACAGTTTGATACTGAAACTCCAACTAAAAATCTTAATTTATCTACTTAAAAATAATTATAATATTTAGTGGAACTATATGCAACCTTGTTCTGTATTTTCCAAGTCTCCTGTATGTGTTATTATACTTTCATATTTTTAAAAAAATGATTTTTTTTAAATAAGAATGGTCGAATGTGTCACCAACATTGCTTTTAGAGGCAGTGGAATGGGGTGTATGAACTGGGAGCAGGTAGACCTGGATTATAATCCTGACTCTGTGGCTAACTTGGTCATCATTTAAACCATTTTGTGTCTCAGTTCTCTTCTCTATAAATGGGGCACAGCTATCCTGTGACGCAAGGACGGACCAGCCCAAGCACAGTGGAGGACATGGCTTTCAGTGGAAAGCCCTTAGGAGTAAAAAGACTTGGCTTCCAGACCAGCACCCCAGCCTGAGGTCCCTTACTTTAAAATGCTCTATTTCAGGGTTATGAAGTGACTTAGCAGCAGTGGCAGCAGATATAAGCTATTACATACAGAATGGATAAGCAACAGGTCCTACTGTATAGCATAGGAAACTATATTCAATATCCTATGCTAAACCATAATGGAAAAGAATATAAAAAATAATGTATATAGGTTTATACCTGAGTCATTTTGCTATACAGCAAAATTAACACAATACTGTAAATCAACTATACTTTGGTAAATATTTAAAATGGGAAAAATTTTAAAAAGTCTCTGGAAAACAGTTTTCTTCATTATTTGCAAGAAGAGCAGAGGTGCATATTTATTCATATGTGTGAACATTTATCTGGAATCTCTCAGAGTTAGTTTTATCTTTTTCTTTGTTTAGGACACTTACTGCAGGTGTATAAAAATATTCTCAAGCTGCTTATGCTTGTCATAGAAATAAGATGATTGCATAGTGTCTATCATGATTATTCCCATGCTAACTGTTACCTTAAAACTGACCAAGTGCCAGAATCACTTGTAATCAATTATAGAGGTCGTCACTAACTATAGAAAGAAAAAAAAACCCAAAACAAACTGGTTCTTTTCAGAGGGAACAAGCATGAACAATATTCCTATTGAACCACATCTTGAAACACTGCAAAGACAGGTTGAAATTCATGAGCACTGTCCCCAGTGAGTTGTTGATCATCGTGAAGAAGGACAAAGGCGATCCAGAGCAGGGCTTCACAGTGGCTACCTTTTATGGCTGTCTCAACACAAAACTCTTTGCAGAATCGAGGTTTCGTTTTTATTTACATACTGATGTCGGATAATATGGGAGGATGGCACAATCAGTATACGGTAATTAAAACAATAATGTTTGGCTATAGTTCTGAATCACCAACCAGTGCTTGCTGCTTTCTAGCTGTGCTATTTTCCCCACTTCTATTTGTGTTAAATTAACTTGCAATCAGTTATTCTAATATTCTCACTCTCTTGGAATCCACAACAAAAATATCACTGAGAATGAGTTTATTTGCAAAAGAATAAAAAAATGTGGTGCAAGTGATGATCATCAATTCAGACCTATATATATAAATGCTAATATTTCCAAATTTTATCTTTATCATCTACTCTGATATGTTGGCTATCACATCCTACCTAATTAACTAGATAGAAAATCTGCACTTCACGATTTTTTTCAGAGCTTACAATTTTGAGTTTTCTGCTACAACAATTAAAAAAAAAGTGGCATGTCCATACAATACAATAGTATTTGGCAATAAAAAAAATGAAACACTGGTATGTGCTACAAAGAAGATAAATGTTGAAAGCGTTATGATGTTTGAAAGAAGTCAGTCACTAAAGATGACATATTTTATGTTTCTATTAATATGAACTTTCACTTAAGAAGCACAGACATACTTAACAAAGACTTAGAAGCTTTTCAAAGTTCTGATAAACCCTTGAAAGATGATCTTTCTAGCTGCCATGTAGAAAATGAATTAGACACAAGAGTGGACAAAGAAAACCTATTTCAGTAATTCAAGTTTAGGGTTGTAGTGACTTCTTGGTGCAGTACTAGAAAGACAGCAATGGAAAAGTGAGAAATAGATTCAGGATACCTATTTCTGAAAAAACATACAGGATTTGCTGATGGGTTAGATGTGAGGGGAAAGATGAAATCAAGAATAATGAATGGATTTTCCCTTGTTCAATGAGTGGAATGATTCTGCCATTTATTAAGATAGAGGAGACTGAGAAAAACATATTTGAAGGCAGAAAATTTTACTTTGAATATTTTGTGTGAGATGCTTATATGTAAGCAAGTTCAAATTTAATGTAGGCTGTTGGAAATACTTGTCTGGATCTCAGAGGAGATATCTGGGCAGTGTGAAACAAATACTGTATTTTGGACTCCTCAGCACTTTTAGCTACTGTGATTTTGTATAACATGGGGACAAGAAAATAAACAGATTTGGCCTCAGGGACTTCATCATTGGCCTTGACAAATTTCAGTCAATGGATGGTGACTGAAGATGGTTTGGAGCTAGTGAAAGCATAAAAGTTGAGTTGAGGATTTTAGTACAGTAAGTATAGAGTCTTGTTGACAATGAGTGTAGGATTGCAGTTAAAAGAATGGAGATGAGGGAAATAGCCTATGAGAAACTGCATCCCTAAGTTGAGATCATACATAAAAGAGGCATCCTAATGCTTTCTTTTTGTGTAATCTTGTGAAAAACTAACTGAAAAGTTAGTTTAGGAATTATAAAATATGAGGACCTGGACATAAAGAAATGTAAAGTTGCTTTATTAAGACATATCATCAATTCAGGAAAAATTATATTCCCACAAATAAAATAGCGATTTAACAGATGACGGTAGTAACCACAAAAAATAAAATAAAACAGAACCCTATAAGTTATGAATTACTATAAAGTATATTCAACAGTTACAAAAAGACAGGAAAAGCATTTTCCTAAAATTTGAAATAACGGAACAATCTCAGAGTGTTTATAACAGACTTCATTTAAAGAGAAATACACAGTAAAAATGTTAAAGTAAAAAGAAATAAAAAAAGGAAGCAAACTGAAAAAAAATGTTTAATGTTTCCTTTAAAGGGTAGGATGCCCAATAAAGGACTAGGAAATGAGTGGTCAGAATTCAAGAAACAGTTCATGATGATAGATACAGACCTAACAGCAGGCACATCATTCAACTCTTGAGATGCAGCATTTGGTAAAAAAACAAAATATATATATATATATATATATATATATATATATCTGAGGATATCTCTGTGGGGGGAAGAAAACACTTATTAGGTGGCATAATGTGGTTAACAGCAGTGCTAAAATCAAAAGGAAGAATATTAAGGAAATGCTTGATTGAATTTCTGGAGTCTGAAAACATCTAGTGTTTCAAATAAGGAATTAAGCATTGTCCAGACATTTAGTCACAAGACCATTCTTTCTCTCCTCTTTGCCTCTATCTCCCTTTCTCTTTCACCCTCCATTAAACCATATAAATAATCTGATTGTTAGTGGCCACAAGAAACCTATGTCTTTTGATCTGAAATTCTAATGCCAATCACATTTGATTTAACACACTTCCATTTCTTTATTTTTAGAGTGTTATTATTAGGACAATTTCACAGTGAAAATACGTAAGATTGAGAGAGACTTGAGCAATGCTGTATGCCAGAAATAATATATTATATGGTATGTTTGATTTTAATACTGCGTTTAAAATAATATGAAAGTCATAGAAAGTCATAATTAAAATCCTAGAGTAAAACTGTAATAGCAACTATTAAAAATACAGTGTTTTAAAAATATGGAAAACACTGTCCTTCTAGTCTTTTTATGGAGTTCATAAATTATATCGGGTACCTGACACCTCTTTCTTTCAAAACTACGGTGCAGAACTAATAAGAAAAATGCTTGATGTTTTGGATAAATTAAAAGTCTTATAAGTCCATAGTGTGATGTGGCTGCTATTTAAGTTTTTTATGGGATCCAGAATAAGTCCCATACAGATTTATTCTATTTTTCTCGTCTGTCCATAACTATAATATTACATTCAGTTCTACGCTCCATGCCTTGAAGGATATTGATCGACTTTACTGCATTCAGAGAAGAAAATAAAGGGTGATAAAAATGAAAAGAAATGAAAGGAACAAGGAATATTTACTATAAAGACAAGAGGATTGCCAGCGATATGGTACTTATCTCCAAAATTTGAAGGTCTATCACCTGGAAGACAGATTAGATTTATGCTTGGTGTCTCTGAGGAGTAGAGCTAGAAATAAGGTGGTGACTCCAAGGGGAGAACTGCTTTGGCTCAGCATATAGTGATATTAACTCTGCTTTGTAATGATGTTCTGGGCAAAAGAAAAGATACTTGGATCTCCCTGAGTTTCAGATTTCCTCTAATACTGATTTCTTTATTTACGTCAAAATCTGCTCTTCGTTGTTATTGCCATATCATGCCCAATAACTAACTTTGAGATGAGGAGACATGCCACGAAATGATGGGGTGAACCTGGGCTACAGAATCACAAAGACTTGGCTTTGAATTTGGCTTTTGCCACTTACAAGCTCTGAGAACTTAACTAGCCATTTATTTTCATGCATACCCTTTTGTTTAAGGGGATAATATTTTTTCAACTTTCTTGTTTTTGAGCACTGCACTCTGGTCTTCTGGTCACTCAAACTTTAAATTTTAGGGCAGATCAGTAGAGTAATAGTAATCATCAACTGCTCAGGTTTGAAGCCTGGCTTTGCCACTTAATAGCTATGGGACGTAGGGAAAATAATGTAGTTTCTATGAGTTTCAATTTATTCATCTGTAAAATGGAGATAAGCACCTATTTCATAGGTTTAGGTTAGCATTAAATGAGTAAGCATCAATAAATCTTGAAGAAGTGATGGTACATAGTAGACTTAAGTAAATACTTGCTAATATTATTATATTGAATATTAGTAGTAGTTGTAGTTGTCTGTCCTTCATAACTTGTCACACAACCCATGTGCAATCACTCTTTGAGGTTCTGCAGATATTTACCTAACCATATTTCCTATTTTTTCACAATATAATTGTATTTCAGATTATTTGACTTTTATGGGATCTATTTACTAACCATCTAAAATGGCATACATCCTTCTGATTTCAACCATTCCTTTCAGTCCAGACTATAGATTGCTGCCAAGTCTTTCGAGGAGAAAAGAAAAAAAAAAAGATAAAAGAAAAAAAAACCTTTCTCATTGTCTTACCCTTCTTCATAAACTTGCAAAATTTCTGAAATAAAGTCTCTTTATAATCTGACTTGAACCTATAATTTCCACATATATTTTCAACTACTTCTGCAGAAACTTCTACCCAAGCCTTGCTTTGTATCTTTTCTAAATTTGCATTTCTGCTTTTCCTTTAACCCTTTGGCTATAAGCACTTGACATACTTATATTCTATAAGTTCTTTAAACTTCAACCTGGACCTTAGTCCATCATATCTCCTTCCTGGGACTCTGGTGATGTCTCCCTACTATGAAATTTTATTGTGCTAATCATCCTGCATATTCTCTTCATAATGTATATCTCCCACATTGAAATGTTTTTTTATTTATATATTTTATAACTTCCACAATATTTAACACCAGTTTCACAAAATGTATTAACTGATTATTATATACAGATTTTTTTCACATATTTAAATTTTTTCAATTAGATAATTAATTATGTCTCACAGTGGTCAAAATTTTGCCTTGCACATACTGATTTCTTTTTTCAATTTAAGTATTTATTTTATTTTTTTAATTTATTTATTTTAATTGGAGTCTAATTACTTTACAATATTGTAGTGGTGTTTTCCATACATTGACATGAATCAGCCATGGGTGTACATATGTTCCCCATCCAGAACCCCCCTCCCACCTCCCTCCCCATCCCATCCCTCTGGGTCATCCCAGTGCACCAGCCCTGAGCACCCTGTCTCAAGCATTGAACCTGGACTGGCTATCTGTTTCACATATGGTAATATACATGTTTCAATGCTATTCTCTCAGATCATCCCACCCTCACCTTCTCCCACAGAGTCCAAAAGACTGTTCTATACATCTGTGTCTCTTTTTTTGCTGTTTCACATATAGGGTTATTGTTATCATCTTTCTAAATGCCATATATATGTGTTAGTATACTGTATTGGTATTTAATCTTTCTGGCTTACTTCACTCTTTATAATAGGCTCCAATTTTATCCACCTCATTAGAACTGATTCTTTTTAATGGCTGAGTAATATTCCATTGTGGATATGTACCACAGCTTTCTTATCCATTCGTCTGCTGATGGACATCTAGGTTGCTTCCATGTCCTGGCTGTTATGCACATACTGTTTTTGAATATGTGCAGGTGGGCTGGCTTTATATCATCAATGAATTTAAGTATACTTAAATCTGTGACATTTGAGCCCATCTTTAAATTTTCTCATTCCTAAAATGTCCCTACCATACGTGCTGAAATAGTTACATTTTACAATAAAGTGCTAAATGTTATATTGAATAGTTTCCACTGTGCATAGTAGGTTTGGAAGTTTAAGTGAATTTTTGTTCTATTATGTTTTGCATTGGGAGTAGGTAGTTTGAGAGACACATTGTAGAACTAAGTAGAAAAAGCATGGTGTTCTGAATCAAAAGATCTAGGTCTTTATTATGCTATATCTTAGTTTTTGTCTGTGAGCAAATAATCTCCCTGAACCTCTTTCCCCTTATACAGAAAGTGGTGATAATTCCAACATAATTAAGGTTCCTGTGGGATATTTATCTGTTTTGACAACTGTTATACCTCAAGTATCCAGAAGAGGGTCTGGTACAGAAAAAATACTCAACATTTGTTGAATAAACACCTCCTCCAAAAAGTGTTTGCCAGATTGAAAAATATTAATATTTGTGAATGTTCTGATGAGAGATTCTTTAGTTTTATGCACAATTTTGTGTGACGCCCTAAAGAAAATGGAATATCATTTATCAACTTATCCTTCATTCCTGGCACATAGAAGATGAAGTATTCACTTATAACTTGTCTGAAGGCAAAATCAGAGGTTGATGATAGTAATTCTTGTATTTGGCATTGTATTCATATGTCATTATTTGCCTGTAGATTTTCTCTCATCATTTTAAGTATGCTGTTATTGATATAGTTCAGGAAACTAATTTGTGTCTGGGTATCAAAGTCAGGTGTCACTAAATTACAATGTAGTCTGGTACAGCTATCTGTGAGTGTATGTATTTAGAGATAGATTAAAACATTTCAAAACCTCCAGGGGAAATAGGAATATTAACATCTTTCTGCTCTGTTATAAGGCTATGGTTTTTCCAGTGGTCATGTATGGATGTGAGAGTTGGACTATAAAGACAGCTGAGCACCGAAGAATTGATGCTTTTAAAGTGTGGTGTTGGAGAAGACTCTTGAGAGTCCCTTGGACTGCAAGGAGATCCAACCAGTCCATCCTAAAGGAAATCAGTCCTGGGTGTTCATTGGAAGGACTGATGCTGAAGCTGAAACTCCAATACTTTGGCCACCTGATGCGAAGAGCTGAAAAGACCCTGATGCTGGGAGGGATTGGGAGCAGGAGGAGAAGGGGACGACAGAGGATGAGATGGCTGGATGGCATCACCGACTCAGTGGACATGGGTTTGGGTAGACTCCGGGAGTTGGTGATGGACAGGGAGGCCTGGCGTGCTGCAGTTCATGGGGTCGCAAAGAGTTGGACACGACTGAACGACTGAATTGAACTGAACTGAGGATCTAGATATTTTTATTATCATTTATTATCATAAATGCTTCATGTTCCCACTATCTGAGCAGAGATGAATATAAAACATTCACATTCTATTTGTTTTTTTTTTAAGAAAACTGTTAGCCCTATTTAATAAATGTGTTATTAGTCCCTCTACAAATATAATAAATAGGATTTAGTTAGAGTGGGTGAGACCACATAGTTAAAAGGAAAGTGCAAAGTGCAAAGATAAGAATCTAGGCCATTAATTTCCAGATAGGGTCAAGTCGTGATCATGGTACTATCAAGACCATTTTTTGAAGGCTGTTGTGCATGTTTCCTTCATCATTGTATCTTCATTGCCCATATTTTTGAATAAGTGAATAAGTAAAAGAAAGCTATGTTAGAAGTTCAAATAAGTTGCCAGGGAAAATCAAAATGAAATTATTCCTTTTTAGATGGGAGAATCTGAAGACGTTTTTAGAACCTAAAGAACTCTACTGCATTCAGATTAAGAGTGGGAATCTCGTTACATGAGGAGGGAGTTGTGAGAAAAATGTATTGTGTGCAAAGATTGGAGCATACTCATGGATAACGAAGTAAAGAAGGGGAGCATGTTAAGAAACTAGAGGTTTTATGATGATGAGAGGAAAAGATATAGAATGGAGGGTATTTAGCTAGAACGTGGGTTTCCCTAGTGGCTCAGCAGTAAAGAACCTCCCTTCAATGCAGGAGACGCAGGAGATGTGGGTACGATTTCTGGGTAGGGGAGATCCCTTGGAGGAGGAAATGGCAATCCACTCTAGTATTCTTACATGGAAAATCCCACGGACAGAGGGGCCTGGTGGGCTACAGTCCATGGGGTCTGTCCATAAAGAGTTGGACATGACTGAGTGACTAAGCAGCAGCAGCAACTGGAATATACCCTAGTGCTCTGAAACACCAGGCTTTGGAGTTTGAAGTTAAGTTTTGTGTGATAGGATCTGTACTTTAAACTTGCGATTCTCATAACCCTATACGAGGTATATTGGTGTCAGGAAAGACTGAACCTAAGAGCTTATTTGTTGTTGGTGGTGTTTAGTCACTAAGTCGTTTCTGACTCATTGCGACCCCATAGTCTACAGAACAGCAGGCTTCCCTGTCCTTCACTACCTCCTGGAGTTTGCTCAATTTCCTATCCATCGAGTTGGTGATGCAGTCCAACCATCTTATCTTCTGTCACCCCCTTCTCCTTCTGCCCTCAATCTTCCCCAGCATCAGGGTCTTTTCCAATGAGTTGGCTCTTCACGTCAGGGGACAAAGTATTGGAGCTTCAGCATCAGCATCAGTCCTTCTAATGAATATCCACAGTTGATTTCCTTTATGATTGACTGGTTTGGTCTCCTTGCCATCCAAGGGACTCCCAAGAGTCTTCTCCAGCACCACAATTTGAAAGCAGCACTTCTTTAGCCCTCAGCATTCTTTATGGTCCAACTCTCACATCTATGCATGACTACTGAAAAACCATAGCTGAGAATAATATTAAATAGTAGCTCAGCAGAGAAATAACCTTTGCTTGAGACGCAGTGGGTCTGGTGAGTGCGGCCGGGCCAGGGCCAGCAGGGCAGCGCTGGTTCTGGGGATCTGGGAGCGCACAGAGTCCTTGGCTCTGGAAAGCTCCAGCCCCTGGGTCTTCAATGGCTCAGACTTCAGTGTCTTGGGTGGAGAAGGCTGCGAGATGAATCTGCGGCTGCAGCAAGCATGAGAGCTCTGGCGGTCACCTTGCTCTAACCTTCTCCCCCATGGAGGATGGTAGCAGAGAGGATTCCCCTTGACGCAAGGCTGTGACCACCTGGGGGATGAGCTGACAATGCTAAAATGCCTCCTACCCTTTCTTCTGCTGCCATCCCTGGACCCTAGGCTCTACTGGGTTATGGCTGCTTGTCATCTGCATTCTGGCACTCTTCAAGAACCACATTCATCCACAGACAGTTGTAAATCATTGGTTTTGGCACTAGATGGAAAGGCGGGAGCAGGCAAGGCCTGGGACCTCCTATTCCACCATCTTGCTGACATCACTGTCTCCTAAATTCTTCCTCTGGACACAGTTCTGAGGCCTTAGCTGGAGGCTGATCAATTCCCCTTCTTGAGCAGCTGAGGATGTCTATGCTCAGCCACTTCCCTTATCAGGTTCTCACAAACTGTGCGCTGTCCCCGTTCCCTAAACATCTTGGGGCCAGGCCAGATGACTAGGAAAGCTGCTGTGTCCAACACCAAGAATTCCTTCTAAATTAGCCAACCCACAGAGAGCCTGTGAAGTCCCTTTAGCCCTACCTTTCTTGCCGTTCACAGCTTGCCCTCTACAGCGCTGGCTCGCCGCTACTCTGCCCCCAGGGGAAGGTCTGAGCGGCCTTGCCCGGTCGCCCTCTGTCTCAGAGCTGTAAGTAACAGCATCCTGCCCTTCATTTATTCTCGTGCCAGTGTGTTGTGCTCCACCATCAAAAGCAATTATAAATCTTATAAAACAGATCCTGAGACAGATTCAGTTTTGTCTGGTAGCTGAATAGAGGAGTGGAGTGAGATATTTGGTAGAGTGCATAATTAGCCACAGGATTGTCAAGGGGGAAAACGGGGGTAAAAAATCCAAGAACAGTGCAGTTTTATGCCTCCATTTAAGGAATTTAAAGAGTAAACGAGGGGGAAAATAAGCAAAGTAGGAGTAAGTGGTCGAAAATGACAGACAATCTAGAAGAGTGAAGGGAATGTAAGCAAGGGAACATTATGGGGTCTGTACTGATTGTAAGGCAGGAGGGCAGATTGAGGGCAGGAGGAGAAGGGGGAGACGGAGGACGAGATGGTTGGATGGCATCCCTGACTCAATGGACATGGGTTTGGGTGGACTCCGGGAGTTGGTGATGGACAGGGAGGCCTGGCGTGCTGCGGTTCATGGGGTCGCAAAGAGCGGACACGACTGAGTGACTGAACTGAACTGAACTGATAATAGTTAAGGGGCTTCCCTGATGGCTCAGTAAAGAATCTGCCTGCAGTGCAGGAGATCGGCTTCAGTTCCTGGGTCAGGAAGATCCCCATGGAGAAGGAATTGGCCACCCACCCCAGTATTCTTGCCTGGAGAATTCCATGGACAGAGGTGCCTGGCAGGCTACAAGTCCATGGGGTTGCAGGAGTTAGACATGACTTAGCAACTAACCAGCACCACCACATAATGGTTAAGAGAGAGAAATGATCAATAGAGAGGAATGCTATAGCAAAAAAGAACTTGAAGAGGGCTTAAATAAGCTGAATGACTTTATTTTTTAATGGCTATTTAATTTATAAATTAATCTCCGCGGCAACTTCTTCAAGCAGTTAGTGGTTTCCTCTGTTGTGTTCCCGTAGTCCTTGGTGCATGTCCCTTATTATGGCACATACATGTCACATTGTCATAATTTGTTTATACATTAAAATGTAAGCACTCTGAGGACAGAAATCATGGACTTATTCAGTGGTCTTTTTTTTTTTTTTAACATCACATATAGCCACCAAGATAGAGCTCTGACTCATTGATTATTTGCTGAAGGAAACAAATGTTTGCTTTACTCTGATATTAACATTTCTTCTTTGTATTCTGGAGGGTATTAACTTCATGATATCCTGGAAGTGAGAGAGATCTCTTTTTGATTTCCTGATTTCCCTAACAGAGCTCTGACATTCTACAGTAGCTCAGCTCTTCAGCCACTTCAAAATTTGTCCTGCCACATGTGTTCAATGTGTTCCTTCTAATATTTTTCGAAGCAAAATGAGAGAAACTAGATGTTTTCTAGTTTCTAGAATTTTGTGCCAAAATTCGGTATTATGTACTCCTCAAATTTATCATACTCCCATACAATAACCTCACCTCCCTCTGCAAAGACATTTTGTGCAAACGTGCTATATATGTGATATGGAATCATAAGATTTTCCATTAATAAGTCAGTAGGTTAAAATCCTGTGCTTATGAGAACAGTGCTATTGGAAAATAACTTGTCTAGAGACCAATTAACTTTGTTTTGCTAGATGAATACTGAGTATATTCTTTTACCCTAATAAATCATCTTGTAAGCCTGTGTTTCTGATCACAGGGGCAACTAAATAAGAAAATGTATATATGAATTTGAAAAATGAAAACATACAGCAAAGAAATACAACACATGTACTTATGTTGATTTCCTATTCTTTGCCAGGCGATTGGACACTGGGACTCTGCCCTATGCAAAAAGAGGACGGTAGATGAGGAGAATGTTAACAGAGTAAGGAATGCTTATTTTGATGATAGTGGCTGCTTAGTATCATTTGCTCCTAAAAGTTAGAAGATGACAGGCATGAGAATTAAGTCAATTGCTTTTAAAGAGCTTAACAGAATATTAGTTATTTTTTTAATGCTCCAAGATATTTTATATATAACTGGCTAGTAACCTTACAAAAGTTGCTGCAACTCTGACCACATGTTAATATCACCTAAGGAGCTTGGAAAAAAATATATCAATGTCTGCTGTTTCCCCGCCCACCCCCTCTGCTAAAACTTTTGATTTAATTGTTTTGTGTTTGGCCAACATTTATTATTAAACCACAGAAAGACTAAATTCTCTTCATTATGGGAGAATGAAGGATGACCACAAAAGAATATTAGAAACATCCAGAGATCACAACAATCCCTTACTTCTAAACAGTCAGATATTCTTGCATTGAGTAAGGCACAGTCTGCCTTCCAAAAACAGAAGGAAATAAAAGAAACAATATGGGTTCATATTTCCAAATGAAATATGAGAACAGTCTTTACATAAAAATGAGCAAATATTTGCTTTATTTCCAATGTTGCTGCCATTGACAACACAAATTTCATTGTCTAATTTTATGAAAGTTCTGTTTGTTTATATTTTTACATTTTAGAAACTAAAAGACAAACTTGTGTTGTGTCCTGGCTTTATTTACAGATGCAGTCTGTTTACTGAAAACAAAAAAATAAATGAAGAATTTAGACCATCCCAAACTAGAGAAAAGGTAATTAAACATTTAGTTGTGAGAAACAAATAATTTGTATGGCAGGAGTTCACATGGGCCACATTTCAGAATTTTTAGCGTGTAGCAGGGTTTGAGAATGCAGTCGTTTGAAAACACTATCCGTTAATATCTAACTTTAAAATGTCATAAAATAAGGATTTTATTCACGATAGACATAATTACATGCTAAAATTAAACTGAACAAAAATGTTTTTAAAACCTGTGAGAAATACCAAGGGGACCTTGGGGAAGAATGAGTAAATGAAGAGAGACACCATGTTCTGGAATGTCAAAACGTTTCCAGTATTTTAACTATGACTGTTTGTCCCCAAAATAATTTTCAAGCTTAAGATAATTCAAATAAAGCATCCAATGAGTCATCATTATTATTTTTTAGGACTGAGAAGAATGTCAAAAAAGCAGTTATAAATGTTGGGTACTTTTCTACTGACTCAACATGTTTAGGATTTTGCTGAGCATAAAACAGAATCTTAATAAATATGTGCTAATTGAGATGTTGGTAGTTCATTAAGTAATTGAGACCTCTTACTTGGTTTTAAATAGGTTATATACTTGACACAAGTTTATTATCAAATAGTATAACAAATGTTAGAATAGTTTAAGTATTTCTATTAGGAAAAGTTCCTCTGAATTTTAATAACTGAAGATTCAACAGATCTTCAGCCTTTCAATGGTCATGAAGAGACACAATATTTATTTATTTATTGTTGACTTGCAATAATAGTTAAAACTAATGTTGTTAGCACTGAGCATAGTGATTTGGTATTTTTAAAGCTCACAAACTATACAAAGTTATTATAAAATATTGGCTATAATTCTTTGTGCTATGCATTGCATCCCTGTGACATTTTATAACTAGAGGTTTGTACTTCTTAATTCCCTTCATCTGTTTTTGTTCTTGTTTTTTTTTCTTTTTTTTCTCCTCCTACCCTCTCTCCCTTGGCAACCACTAATTCTTTTCTCTATCTGCAAATCTGCTTCTGTTTTGTCATATCTGTTCATTTGTTTTTTTAGACTCCACGTATAAGTGAAAATGTACAATATTTATCTTTCTCTGACTTATTTCACTGAGCATAATCCCTTCTAGGTCCACCCATGTTATTGCAAATGACAAACTTTGTTTTTTTTTTTTTTATGACAGTAATATTTCTGTTTGTATCTCCGTCTCTCTCTCTATATCTATCACATTTTCTTTATTTATTTGTCCAGGGGCACTTTAATTCTTTTCATATCTTGGTTATTGTAAATAATGCTGCAATGAACATTGGATTGTACCTATCTTTTGAAATTAGTGCTTTTGTTTATTTCAGAAAAATGTTCAGGAGCGGAGTTGTTGATCATACGGTAGCTCTATTTTTAACTTTTTGAGGAACCTCCACACCGTTTTTCATAGCGGCTGTACCAATTTACATCCTTGCCAACAGTGCACAAAGGTTCCTTTTTCCACATCCTCTCCAGCACTTATTTCTTGTCTTTTTGATGATAACCGTTCTGACAGGTATGTGCTGATATCAAAAGATTCAATATTTGACCTTAATAATGTACAGTAATATTTCAACACAGGCGCAAGTTTCTGATCTTAGGAGTCCTGTGGGAATACAACATATGAAAACCTGCCACTCACGGTCTCCTGGGGATGAACTTCACTTCACTCTAGACCCACCGGCAGCCAGTCCTCAGTGAAGCCAATCTTACTTGTTAATCAATTGTAGCCCTGGGCCAAAAAGCCATTGAAAAATCAATGAGCAAAACGCAGGATGTGTTTCTTTCTCTTATTTTTACCTTACTTCTTCCAGATTCCCATTTCGTTTTTTCTTCATTCTCATTGTAACTTTCTATCTCTCTTCCACTGACTTGTAAAATATGGCTACATAAAGGTACTAGGAATACTTTTCATGAATTTATACCCAATGAATCTGTTGCTGTCTTCTAATAAACAAGTTACAGATACTCTTCTGTAGAAAAATTATAGATTGATTTCTCCATATAATAGCACATTTGAAAGGTTTATCACCTGTTAATGCGTTATGATATGTTCTCCTAAAAGTATATGAAGAAAACTTTGAGAAAACAAAAATATTAAAGACAGAGACATTATAATATCCAAAAATTATGTGAAATTATAAACATTCATAACTAGGTGCCATGTTATGGAATGGAAACACATTTGCCATATCCATGAATGAGCACTGGGATAAGATAATTCCTAAGTTCCACTCAAATTCTTACTAAGATGGATTTACTATTAATTTCATTTCCAAGTACAGATATAACTTCTTTTAAGTACTAGAATTGATTAGGAAAGAGAAATATGTAAAAGAGAGATTTTCTAAGTATTTACATGGGCCAAAAGAAAATAAAGCTCCCTAGATGATGCATATCCAAATGACTAATTAAACGCCTGTCTAGACAAGAATCCCAAGTCCTCAAATCAGTTTTTCTAAAGTGTACTCAGAGAACACTAGATTTATAAGAACCTACCCCTCCTCTTCTCTAAAAGGAAAGAGAAGGAAAGAAAGAAGGAGGGAGAGAAGGAAGAAAGAAAAGAGAGGAAGAAAAATAGAAAGAGTTGTTTGTTCCATTTTAAACAAGCTTGGGCTTCTTTAGGCAAAGTTTCTTTACTTCACAGAATTTCTTAATGCCATTAATATGGTTCTGAAAAGTATGAATCTGTAGGCAGGAATACATATTTTTCCCCAAAACTGATTTAGTCACAACAACTATTTTTATTATTTAATAGTTAATGCATTATAGGGTTCGTTTAAGAAATACTCCTCCAAATCATTAGACGCTCTTCATAGAGCAGTTAACATTATTCTTTCAATCATTCCAATTCTATGATGCCATATTTCTTTTCAATTATTAAACGAGATCATTCCTAAATTGCTTCTGGTAATGTGAATCAAGAAATAAACTTTTGTATTCTTAGGCTAATATGTAGTATATAATATTATTTCATTAAGGACTAAAACTGCAGTCCATTGCCTAATAGTTGTTTTTCAAGACCAAGCAGTTATCTAATTTACCTTATAACTATGTAATAATTAGTGTTCAATTATTCATCATTTTTATTAATATGTCTCTTTATTACATTTCCAATGGGAACTTAAAATGATTTTTTTAGGAGGAATTAACTATTAAATTCACAGTCAGATGCATGCTCCTTTCATTTTTTGATGCCCTTCTGTAAAATGGAACAGAGCTGTCACTGGTTAATTTATTTCCATGCCAAACCATTTAAACTCTCCAGAGAAACTTCTGTTTAAATAAGGCATGCTTGACCAAGAAATGTTGTCATGTATTAACTGTCTCTGTGGGGAGTGGGTGTTAAAAGTACAATTGGTTCAGTGGAGGGAACAGAAAATAAGCTCTTCTATCCGCAGTCAGAAGAGCGGCTTCCGGTCATCTGTGTGTGCTGTCACTGCTAACTAAGAAAGTGCCCGCATACCTAATTAGCGGCAGGAAGACTTCTGCTTTTCAAAAGCTTGGGACTTTTCTTCTTCCCCAAGGATAAAAATTATCCTAATGTGCATTCTCTGATTGCCATTTATCTGTTTGAGTGTGAGGATGTACTTTTGTACTCTTAAACCTCTCCTTCTTCCTATCAAAGAGAAAAATCAATTTTCTCATATTGTTTCCTTCTTCTCCTCAATTTTTCATGATATTGCATTCTTCTTGGTATTTCATATTTTCTTCTAAAACAGAAAGCATTTATGCCATGGGGTTTCAAGGTTATTCCTGTGCTATATAAGCAGAAGTATTTTCCAACGCTACAAAAGCAAACCATTTTTAATGGGGGAGAAAGAAGATTAAAGACAACATCCATTGTGAGGAGAATCAGAATCCTCCTAGGATTTTTAATCCACAGTTCAAACAAGGTTCTAATTTCTTAATCTTGGTACAGAAGGACTAATGCAACCAACAGAGAAAACTGCTTATTCCCTCCCTCTTTAAACAGCTCTCGTCAGCAATAGTTTCAACTTGGGGATAAAATACTTTGGCAGTTCTTCACTGTGATTACCCAGTGTTGATACTGCAAACCACAAAGGCATTTGCAACCTAAATCTTAGTTTATTTTAGAATATGTGTGATTTTCCCTTGGCAGCACAATTTATTGTTTCTATTGCCTTTCCAACGGCATTAGGTCAGGCCAACTTTTTCAGCTTTCAGAAATGATGGCTTAATACGATCCCTATTCTTTCTTATAAAGAAGTGCAAAATATAGAGGCAGATTTGATTTATAACAGTTTAATGTGTACTTGATAATTTACTGTATCTGCTTGCCTACAATACCCAGAAGGACTATTAATTTTGTTTTAAAAATCTTCTATACCTTTGCTAGATTTTTGATCTATCTGATCACAAATTTCTGATAGGGTATTATAAAGATTTCCCACTATGATTAGTGGGTCTGTTAGTATTTCCATATAAATTTCAACAAGTTTTGCTACATATATTTCTTGAAGATGCCAATAAGTTATTGTAATATATTCTTACCCATTTTTATTACCTAATGCTAATATTCATCTTTATTAATGCCCTCTACCTAATTTTCATTTTTATCTATCAACATTGCTAACAATAGTTTTCTTTTAATGTTTATGTAGTAAATATCTTTCATATCTTTATTATTTGTTCATTTTGCTTTTGTTTTTGATGTGCTTAAATGATCTTACTTTGTATTAAATTATCTTATTTTGTGTTGTCAAAATAGTCCCTTTTCTTTATTTCTTCTTCTTACCTCCTTTTCTTGCCTTCTATTAATTGATATATGTTTATAATTACTATTTCTCTATTAGTTTGAAAGCTATAGATCATATTTTACTTTTTAATTGTTATGTTTATATTTCAACCTATATATTTCAACATAAATATTCTAACAAAAAATATTAAATATCTTCATCTACCTACAGAAGGAAAGTTTATTATTCTCCCCTCTTACCACTATCCCAATCTTGTTACTGGCACCTTGAGATATATTTTTATTTTAATGTTGTTAAGTAGTTTGTTCCATTTTACACATAACAAAGTTGTGGAAAATAATTCTTGGAGTAAAAGAAAAGTTTGGAGTAATTTACTTTACTCAACACAAAAGGTTTTAAAAGATAACTTTTTCTTTTTTTTGCTATTCAAAATTATTTAATTACAAGGCTGGATAACTAGAAAAGAATTTTCCTTTCAAAACAGTTTCATAGGTAGAAAGTAATACACTGGTTAACAGGTTAAAAGATAACTTTTAACTTCTGTCTTTATAGTCTATTTTGGAGATAGTTATAAGCATTCAG
The DNA here is from genome assembly GCF_019320065.1 of Cervus canadensis. Lineage (NCBI taxonomy): Eukaryota > Metazoa > Chordata > Mammalia > Artiodactyla > Cervidae > Cervus > Cervus canadensis. The sequence continues at coordinate 4,382,099 of NC_057410.1, forward strand.
GTGAAGAAAACCTTTCTCTCACTGCCAACTCTTATGAATCCAACTTTTCTGCTTTATATCTATCTTAGAAAGAGTCTCTGAGGTTCTGTGGCATGATGGAAGTGGTATTTAACATGATGACTTCCCGATTCAACATGGAAAGCAGAGTAACAAAGCCTCTTGACATTTAGATGCTCTCCTAGTTTGACTTATTTTGTGTGTCCCCTGGAAATGCCTGAAAGCTTCATTACTCACTGAAGCAAAGTATCATGTTATTCCATAGAATAACCCCAAGATTAAGTCCAATTACTCATTTTATAATTTACAGTTGTGTGCTTGTATGTGACCTTCATAGAATATCCATTTTGTGTGTTCTTTTCCTAGTAAAACTTGGAGTCAATGGCTAGGTAAATGGAACCATATTCAGTTAATCATATTTTTTCTTAATTGGTTTGAAAGGACATCTGCAATGTATCCACTGAACACAGGAGAGAGAATGGTTTCTTACACTTACTACCTCTCATCTGATTTTTGTTCCTTATTCGAGACAAGGGAGAATGGCTTATACATCACACTATCACAATTACCAGGAGAGGACTTTTCATCTTTGGCTTCATGCAGCTTCCCTTGTAGCTCACTCAGTTGGTAAAGAGTCTGGCTGCAATGCAGGAGATCCTGGTTCTATTCCTGGGCCAGGAAGATCCCTGGGAGAAGGAAATGGCAACCCACTCCAGAGTTCTTGCCTGGAGAATCCCATAGACAGAGGTACCTGGCAGGCTACAGTCTATGGGGTCACAAGAGTTGGACATGACTGAACGACCAAGCACACAGAGCAGACAAGATTTATAAATGTCTACTGAGAAGAATGAATGACTAATCTACACACATGCAGCATCTTTGAGTTCTTCCTAATTTAGAGATTTCAAATGAAGAGAATGTTACAACTAAACTCATGCTTACTAGCAAACAAGAGATACACTTCATTATTGGCTTTTTCATTTTTCTGGTAAAGAGTAAATTTAGGAGTTGAGACTGGGGTTTATTAATCTATAAGAATCTTATCATCTGATTAAGTTTTCTGAATTTACAACTTTATGATATCTGTGTGCATGACTCCTCTCTCTCTCTCTCTCTCTCTATATATATATATATATATATATATACACACACACACACACATACACACACACACACATATAAATAAGTTGAGCTAACTAAAACATTTGTAATCTTACACTTGAAATGAAAATATCAGTAGGAACTCATAACTTTAATCAACAGAATAGCATTTTTTGCTTTGTGCAATTTTAAGTCCAAGAAGCAGAAACAATTCAATCGCAGTGAGCTCACCCACTAACCACATGATTCTCTCTAAATACCACTTTCTACAAAAAGATAAGGGATTTCTTTTGGGGGAAACATGGTTAATTCCAGGCCAGGGGAAGAAAATATGCAAAGTTAACTTGAGATTATATTTCTATACCAGAAAGAAAGGATGAGTCGTGTAAAAGGAAACAAGACAGTCTGTAGGTGGACAAACGTGAAAGCCTTGAATTCATCAGACCAAAACACATCAAATACATAGAAATCTCGAGTTCATATAGATACTCAAATGAATTTAGGTAGCAACTAGAACATTAACTCATTATTCTGAAAAGTGGTAAATAAAGTAAAGGAAGGAGCATTGGTTTTGTATGCTTATATTGTTGGATAGCCAATAGTTAATGAAGTCTTCATAAAAAAATAAAGGTAATAAACATGGGAGGCATGATAAAAATTTTATACTACTATTTTGCAGTCTCTAATGAAATAATGGATCTAGGCAATGATCAATAGTGAATGCTAAAAGCATCTGGTGCAAGGCTGATGGGGAAATTATAAAAAAGGAATAAATCTGATGTATTAAATTTCCATTGCTGTCATCATAAATTACCACAAATTTAGTGGCTTAAGAGAACACATATTTATTATTTCACAGTTCCATATATTAGATGTCCAAGTACAGTGTGGCTCAGTTCTCTTACCTAGATTTCACAGGTCAGAAAATGAGTTGCCAGCAGGGCTACATTCTTCCTAGCAGCTCTGGGAATGAACCTATTTCTAAACTCACCCCGGTGTTTGGCAGAGCTCAGTTCCATGTAGTTGTAGGACTGAGGTTCCAGGTACTTTTCCCTGGGGGTCGTTCCCAGCTTTAGAGGCCACTTCTGTCTTCATAGTCAGCAACGACAGTTTTACTCTTTTTCATGTTATGAGAGTACTGACTTCCCCATTTCTCTCCTACTACCTCTTCTTTCTCATCCCAGCCTGAGAAATCCTTTGATTTTAAGGGCTCATGTGATTAGACCAGATCCACTCATATAATCTAAAATGATCTCTTTGCCATAATTGGATCTCTTCACAGCAGTACCTAGATTACTGAATAACCAAGGCAAGGAACTTGGCTGGGCACTTTTAGAATTCTGCCTACTACACGTGAAAATACTTGAATCTACTAATCAATCCCAATCAAGTCCAAATGTAGCTGTGGTTAAAAAAAAAAAAAAAGGTAGAGACTGAGTTTCCAGTTCTGCATGTAAGGAGCTTAGACGTTACCATTTCAATTTAACAACATACAAAAATCTGAAAATACTGAAAAATCAACAATTCTTGACTTCACGTGACAGAAGAGAAGACACAGTGCAGACCATTATCCTCCCGGAATGGAGAGTCGGGTGAACACCGGGAGTCAGCGTTTACAAGGGCAGGTTCATGAGCAGAAACTGCCTTGGAAACCACTGCCTCCGTAGGAAAACCTGAATTCAATTGTAATTGAATTGCTGGAGGCTCAGTGTGGCGGCTCAGAAGGTAAAGAATCTGCCTGCAATGCAGGAGACCTGTGTTTGATCCCTGGGTCGGGGAAGATCCCCTGGAGAAGGAAATGGCAACCCGCTCCGGTATTCTTGCCTGGGGAATCCCATGGACCGGAGCTGGGGTCTCAAGAAGTTGGACACGACTGTGTGGATAAGTCTGAGTTGAAAATTTCAGGAGGATCCATTTATGGCCAGGGGTGTGGAAGCAGTGGGCACCCATAAAACTGTGAGGTTTACCTTCAGGAGCTCTCCTAAATTCCCATGGTAAGTATCAGAGAATACCTCTTCCTGCTTTCAGCAGAGAGAGGAAAAAGGAACCATTCTGAAATATGCCAGGGCACTCTTCTTAACAAAGCCTGATTTCAGGGGAAACTAGCCAGCCAGAACCTAAAACCTATTATCAAAGCTAAACTGATCTGGGGAAAGAAAATACCCAACTCTAGCCATCTCTCACTACCACACACAAAAAGGGAAAGTCTTAAATGCAATCCATTCCAGGCATCCTCCCCCAACCTCAGGGGGAGAAAAAAAAAAACAAAAACAAAAACAGAGAAACACACTTAAGAGGCTAGAGGCTTAGGCTGATAAAAAGACTGAGACCCAAACACAGGACTGTAGAATGCTTCCTGTCCTCCCACACCTTAAAGATCTAGTTATAATAGTTTCTTTTACCCAGCACATCATGTTTGGCTGTCAAGAAAATATTTCAAAGCATTCTAAAGGGTACAAACAGGAACTCTTTGAAGATACAGAGAAGGCATCAGAACCAGACATGGCAGGAATGTAGAAATGACCAGATGGTAACTTAAAACAGCTGTGGTTCATATGCTAAGGGCTGTAATGGACACAGAGGACATGTTAAAAAAAAATAATAAAGATGGCTAATGTAAGCAGAGAGATGGCAATTCTAAGAAAAGAACCAAAAAAGAAATGCTGGAGATGAAAAACACTCTAAGAATGCCTTTGGTGGGCTCATTAGTAAAAGAACACATGTGAAGAAAGAATCTCTAAGATAGAGGATATATCAATAGAAACTTCAAAACCAAAAAGAAGAGGGAACAAAGACTGAAAAAAATGGATAGGATGTCTATGGACTGTGGGTCAACCTCAAAAGATACAACATACACATAAATGGGATACCAGAAATAAATAAAAGATACCAAAATAAAAGATACCAAAAATAAATAAAAGAAAGATCAGAAGGAATATTTGAAACAATAATGACTAAGAAGTCTCCCAAATTAATGTCAGATACCAAACCACAGATCCAGGAAGCTTAGAGAACACCAAGCAAGATAACAGCAGAACAAAAATAAAGATAAAAAAACCATACATCATCATTTCAAAATACAGAAAATCAAAATAAAAGCATTACCAGTTGCTAGCAACTGGGGCTGCGAAGAGATGAACAGGTGGAACACAGAAGATTTGAGGGAGAGTGTAAATACTCTACAGGATACCATAATAATTGATTCATGTCGTTACACATTTGTCCAAACTCACAAGACATATTTGTCCAAACCCACACCATGAGTGAACTGTAACTTAAGCCATGGACTTTGAGGGATTATGGCATGTATGGAAGGTCATCAACTGTATCAAATGTATCATTTAAGTGGGAGATATTGATAATGGGTGAGGCAATGAATGTGTGGGAGCAGCAGAGAATATATGAAAAATCTCTGTACCTTCCCTTCAGTTTTGCTATCAATCTGCAACTGCTCTAAAAAGAGTAAAGTCATGATTAGAAAAACTCAACAAAGTTTAAATCTTTCACAAAAAAGAAGGAAACATTTAAAAATGTTAACTGTTAATGCTAGGTGATGGGTACATGGGATTTTATTATACCACTATAAAATTCTTTCTTTTTTTATGTGTATGCTTCAATAATAAAAAGAACAAACGAACGTCCACCTTAGATTTTTTCCAGAGTAGTGCCTCAACTGCATATAAGAATGAATCCATAGATCCTTTCCCTCCAGCCTTCCAGCATATTCTCTGTCTCACACATTGATGACATTACCACTTTGCTTGGAGCAGAGTTTTGGCTGGCGATTGCAATTGGTACTGCATATCTCGAAGGTATGGGGTAGGGAACCTATCTGCAAATATCTAGATGGCCATTGCTGATTATATTCCTTCTTTGTAAGTCAATCTATAAATTGAAAGTCTGTTGTATCATTTGACATCCATTAGCAGTGTCCTGGTTACAGCTGCTGAAGAACCTGGCCACCTGCCTATGATTAAATTTGCTGCAGTTGGGAATAAGCACACGTACATAGTTGGGCTCCTTCCTGGCCTATTTCCCTTTTGCCAGAGGATCAAATTTCTATTCTTAACATATAATTTTAACTCTTCCAAGCCTGAAAGTTTGGCCCTGAAATGAGTTTTAGAGAAATGACATTTTTACTATAAATAGAGCACTAATTTAAGTTACCATAAATAGAAGGTAATTATAAAAATAATCCACATAAACACTTAGTAATGTAATTAAAATGTATCTAAATTCCCTCATTCTTTGAGTTTAGAGACTGTCTCTGTTGCTGCTCCAAGATAAAACTCTTCTGAGGTGCATGGCGGCAAAGTCAGCTTCCAGTGTGTCTGCTACTTTGCGTTTTCTCTTGCAGCCTCAATCACAATTATAATTATAAAAATATCATAATTGCTTCATTTTGAAGGCTGGATTATTCAGTATTGTCCATGATCACATTTCTTCCTGAGGACACACATGATCAGACTTGAACATTAAAAAAATCTAAGAAAACTCTAGCAATGATTCTCTGACTCCGTTTTGGGATCTGTATATTGCTCACATGATTTCCTGCTTATTTCTGAGTGTCTTTCTCATTCTTTAGTCATAAAATGGACCCACTTCTACATGTGTTCTAGAAAGCATCAGTCATGAGAATCTTGCAAATTAGTCTAATCCCTATTGATAAATTCATGGACAGTCCAGGTCATTGCTTCTAGCAACCTCATGGGTCAGTTATCACCTAAGCCTAAAACTAATCTTTAGTTGGGTTAGTGTCCTGATCACAATCTAATCAACTCTCAAACTTAACAAAACATAGTCGAGAACTCTGGCTTAACAGAGGCTGTGTATGGGTAATTATATCTACTGTAAATTGGACCTGGCAGGAACTCTGAATGACATGCTCAATATATTCTGAAGCAAATGACTTAAGACAAATAGTAAATATACTAGTCAGAATGAAAGACAAGAGAAAGACAGTGAATTAGAAATATTTGGAGGCAACCATCAGCAAACAAATATTTTGAAATATGTCTACTGTTTGAGGGACTTCCCGGGTGGTCCAGTGACTAAGACCCCACATTCCCAATGCAGGGGGCCCGGGTTTGATCCCGGGTCAGGGAACTAAATCCTACATGCTACAACTAAGGGTTCCTATGCCACAACTAAAGATCCCGCATGCCACAACAAAGACCTGGCTCAGCCAGAAAAAAAAATAATAAATAAATATTTGAAGTCCATTGTTTGAAAGAAAGGATGAAATAAAAATAGTTATTGGAGTTCCAGTAAAGATTATTTATTTACTCTTGTTTGTCTTTACCATCAAGGCCAAGACAGGCCTACGTATATTTGAAGATATGATTTGAGGGATACAGGGAAAACATTGGTACTTTTGGATAAGGAGGAAATATGTGATCCATTCAGAGTTAGGAACAGAGTAGAATGTCAGCCTATTTCAGGTATAAATGACAACAGACTACTGAGACTCATCAAGAAGGACAGACTTGACACTGATGTAATCTGCATTTATTCAACAGGAGAGGGAAAAGAAAGACTGTTTCAGTTCATACAGTACCTTGGTTTGGTTCTTATTTTCTTAGCTTGACGGTAAAGATGTGGTCTATGTATTCTATGAAAGGGAAAGATAGATACTGTACAATATCACTTAAATGTGGAATTTAAAATAGCCAAACTTGTAGAAACAGAGTCAAATGAAGGTTATCAAGTGCTGGGGGTGGGTCGGGATGGGAGAATGGGGGAGATTTTGATCAAAGAGTATAAACTTCCAGTTAGAGGGTAAGTTCTGAGGATCTAATGCACAGCACAATGATTATAGTTAATATACTATATTATATACTTGAAAATTGCTAACAGAACAGATCTTAAATGTTCTCACCACAAAAAAGAAATGGCAGTTATGTGATGCACTGGCGGTGTTAGCTAACACTACAATTGTAATCATAATGCAATATAAAACTGCATCAACTCAACGGGTTATACACCTTAAACTTACACATCTGTACAGTTAAAACTATAACCTAAGGCTATGACTTGTTTCCTCTCTGAACTATTCCTGAAAGTCTGGTTTTGAAGAGGTCAGGGAAGCACATCAGATTAGCGCTGTGCAGATGGGGGCACAGAAGGGCCGAGACAGGTGAGAGCATGCATGTGACAGTCCTCCACAAGGCTCATCACTCTGACTTGTGGGGAAGAAGATGACACCATCTGTGCTGTCAGCCTTGCTAACCTTTTGCTTTGAAAAAGAAAGATAAACTATATACGGAGAACAGCTGAGTGGACACAAAACAGCATTTGCATTAGAGTTATTGAAAATCAAAGGATGAGTAACCTTGCCTTTGTCATGCTTATTGTGCATGTTTTTGTAGATAGTTATCTTCATGACTGAGAAACTATTTGTTTTATGGGAAAATACTGAGCATAAACTCTAGTTTAAATTTGAAATTCGCCTGTTTTTATGCATTAAAATTTACTTTGGATGCTAATGAGCAATTTGTTATGTAATCTTTAACTATGGCTCTTATTTTTAACATCTGAGTAATTTTAATAACCAATAAGAGAGAGAGGAAGCAATTTTGATTTTTATATGTAATTTAGTAAAAAAGAAAGGAGAAAAAATTTAATGTTAATGAATCCATATTTTCCTGATTCGACTAAAACTGTGAGAGAATAATATTGTCTTTTGTTACACTAGTCTTTCCGTTTTGTACTATTGGAGTGGTTTAATTTCTCAGACCCTTAAGACATTCATTTCTTTTCTTTTATCAGATCCTGCTCAAGGGAAGAGAATTAATCTATTCAGAGCCTCAAATGTCTGTGGTTGGCTATGTATACATACATTGATGATTGATACAATGATTTCATTATTTAGTTTATATAAATATCTCATGCTTGCTATGAATGAAGCAGCAAAAGTAACACAGAAGAAACTCACTGTTGAAAGTCAGAATGGTCAAAAGTTGAGGAGTTTTCCCATGGGCAACAGAGAACCAGCTGCTGATAATGGGTTCGGTGCTTAGGGAGTTCAATCTTCACCTGCAGTCAAGGGAGCATATAAACACAAGTAGAGAGACTGTAACTTATGGATATTATTTCTGATTTTTAATGTTATCTTATAAAGAGTTAAGAATCAACTTCAAACATCATTTAATATCCCCCCCCCCATGATCATGTATTGATATATGACCAAGGGAAAAATTTAGTGGATTTGATCATCTTTATATGCTTACTTTTTTGTCATAATCTTAGTTGTAATTGTCACTTTTCTCAAATCCTACTTTTAGTCTTCTCAATGTACCTAACTCTGACTAAGGTTCTATTAAAAATTAGCATATGTGTCCAAACTTCTGTGTTTTTTCAGCCTCAAATTTCATTTGGAGGTGTCATGGAGATTAAGCCAAATGTAGAAACTCAAATGACTGCCATAATAGAAAGGCAGAGGTAGAAAATAATGAATAGTACTCTATTAATTCAAAATATATACTTCAATACTTAGTACAATAAGATATAAATACAATATTTTCCTAGCCATTTATAGAGCATTTAATGTGCACACAGAGGCATGACTTGACATAATTCATTTAAACCAGGATTCTCATAGAATAAAACAAATCCATATTACATGCACATGAATATTAAGACACATTAAAATTTAATTAATCTGAATAAGCTGTTGTATCCTATATTCTAAATTTATTGTTAGGATGTTCAATATGAGAAACTAAGAAAAAATATTGAGTATTTTCACATATATTAAATTGGGATTAAAAAAACTCTGGAACTCTGCTCAATGTTATGTGCCAGCCTGGTTGGGAGGGGGATTTGGGGGAGAATGAATACATGTGTATGTGTGGCTGAGTCACTTTGCTGTTCATCTGAAACTACCCAGTATTTTTAATTGGTTATAACCCAATACAAAATGCTTTTGGTATTAAAAACATTAAAACTTTAAAAAACCCTTCAGCTTACATTATTGACAGTAAAAATATTATTTTTTGATATATTATTCTACCATTCAATAAATTATAAACTAGAATCTCATTTTTATAACTGAAATGCAAAGGCCCAGAAAGAAGAATATGCCGAAAAACACTCAGAAGTTTCTGCTTGTATTTTATCTTTTCTGGTTCAGAATTCAGATATCTAATAAAATAAAGTTGTTTGATATTGTTGACTACTAAGCATATCCTATTTAACTATTTGTGTTTTAGTCACTGCTAAAGGAGAATCAAAGACATATAAGGCCCCATATAAAGTTGGTGCCTCAGTAGCCCCTCATTGCCTTTAGTATAAAGCCTTTTAATATAAAGCAACTTCTAGATCTTAGAGTTGGAAATGCAAGTGACTAGTCCAAATAGAGTAAGTTTCAAGCCTAGATGGAGTGCAAGATTCACTGTTGAGTCAAAAGGAAGTGAATAATAAGAAATAATGTGAGGCAAACAGAGTAAGACCAGATGACACAGAGCGTTGGATTTCGATATGTCCTCCAATGTCCCCATAGGCAACAGAGAATTATAAGAAAGAGTATTAAGTTTCAGTTACACTAGGTGAATAATAGTGCCCATAATTAACAGAATGATATTGTGCCTTTCAGAATTTGTTAAGAGGATAGATCTCAGGTTAATTGTTTTTACCTCTTACCCTCACCAAGGAAGCTTTGAGCGGTGTTGGATGTATCTATTACCTTGATCATGGTGATGGTGTCAAATTTACATGTGACCAATTCATCAAACTGTACATGTTACATATGTACAGTTTTTTTTATATCATTTATACTGTCAAATTTAAATGCATGTTGAAATATAAAACATGTTTTCATTCATTTTCTTTGCCTTTTTTAATCTAAGTTTTAAGTGTGTCCAAATATATATAGATATAGATGTATGTTATTCATTATTAAGATGAATGAACTATGATGACTGACATTGACCACACAACTAGATTGCGTGTAATGAGCTTGCAGGGGTTTTTGGAGGAACTTCAAGTTCAGGTGACTATTTGCCTTTCCTTTTTCTTTACTTAGAGCTCATATCTGAAGAATACATAGTTTATTCGATATCATTTTTCTTCTTTCATAATGCCTATATCTGTAGATTTTCTCACTGGTTTTAAAGTCTTAGTCCAATGTACAGTGATGAATGCATTCTAGTCTAGCTTTGCCCTTTGCCAACCATGCAACACTGGAAAAATTACTTTCTCTCTCTGAACGTGAGATCTCCCCACTGCCAAAATATGTTTCTGTATTCCTTTCATAGGAATTTTGTGTGGATGGTATGACACATTTACAGCATCTAGCAATGTGCCTTATTGATTTTAATGTTATCAATAGGTAATTCACTTTCCCAACCCCTTTTTTGTTACTTATATTTTTCATCAAATATTCCATATGCCTTTAAAAGAAGGGCAACGCTGAACAACGTTCAAACTTCTCCACAGTAGTGCTCAGTTCACATGCTTGCAAGGTAATGTTCAAAATTCTCCAAGCCAGGCTTCAACAGTACATGAACTGAGAACTTCCAAATGTATAAGCTACATTCATAAAAGGCAGAGGAACCAGAAATCAAATCGCCAACACCCGCTGGATCATAGAAAAAGCAAGGGAATTCCAGAAACCATCTACTTTTGCTTTGCTGACTACACTAAAGCCTTTGACTGTGTGGATCACATCAAACTGTGGAAAATTCTTCAAGAGATGGGGATACCAGGCCACCTTACCTGCCTCCTGAGAACTCTGTATGCAGGTCAAGAAGCAATGGTTAGAACCGGACATAGAACAATGGACTGGTTCAAAATTGGGAAGGGAGTGTATCAGGGATGTATATTGTCATCCTGCTTATTTAACTTATTTGCAGAGTACATCATGCGAAATGCTGGGCTGGATGAAGCACCAGCTGGAATCAAGAATACTAGGAGAAATATCAATAACCTCAGGCATGCAGATAATACACCCTAATGGCAGAAAACAGAGAGAAACTAAAGAGCCTTTTGATGAAAGTGATAGAGGAGAGTGAAAAACCTGGCTTAAAGCTCAATATTCAAAAAATTAAGAATATGGCACCCAGTCCCATCATTTAATGGCAAATAGATGGAGAAAAAAAAATGGAAACAGTGGTAGGCCTTATTTTCTTGGGTTCCAAAATCACTGCAGATGGTGACCGCAGCCATGAAATTAAAAGATGCTTGCTCCTTGGAAGAAAAACTATGACAAACCTAGACAGCACATTAAAAAGCAGAGACACCACTTTGCTGACAAAGTTCTGAATAGTCAGAGCTGTGTTTTTTCCAGTAGTCATGTCCTGATGTGAGAGTTGGACCATAAAGAATGCAGAGTGCTGAAGGATTGATGGTTTAGAAATGCTGTGCTGGAGGACTGTTGAGAGGCCCTCGGGCTCCAAGGAGATCAAACCAGTCGATTCTAAAGGAAATCAACCCTGAATGTTCATGGGAAGAACTGATGCTGAAGCTCGGGTTCCAATACCTTGGCCACCTGATGTGAAGAACTGACTCACTGGAAAAGACGCTGATACTGGGAAAGATTGAGGGCAGGAGGAGAAGGCAGTGACAGAGGATGAGATGGTTGGATGGCATCACTGACTTAATAGACATGAGTTTGAGCAAACTCCAGGAGATAGTGAAGGACAGGGAAGCGTGCATGATGCAGTCTATGGTATCACAAAGAATTGGACGTGGCTGAACACCTGAACAACAACTTTTAATTTTTAATTGAAAACAGACTTGCATTTTATGAATATTTCAAAGCAGAGAACTTTTCCCCACCCATGTACATATAACAACACATGTCATGTCTATATACTCTTTGGCCTCTAAAAATTGTCTTGTCATTGCTGCCTCTTTGCCATCAGAGACAATGAGCACTATGCTGATTGACAGCATGATTTAGACTGGTTTGTAAACATTTGAGTTTTTATAATAAAATATACTAATGCAATTTAATTACAGATTTATGACTCTCATGAAATATACATATAAGTTTTCTCTTTGTCATTGTTTCCTTATTTCTCTTAAAATCTAAGAAGTTCATTAAAGAAACACTAATTTACAAGAAGAGCTAAGATTTCCAAATAAGAAGTCAGAAAAATGCAAATGTTATTCTCATAAGAATACTTTTCTAAAATTATACATACTGCATAATCAACAGTTCATTTAGCTGTCTAGCTAATAATTTATAATAATAGCTATGTGCTGTATTTGAATAAATTCATTTATACTTCTCATATTCCTGCAACTTCCAATTTTAAATCATCTAACTTATCTTATCATTAGCTTTTCCCCTTTTATTAGGTAACACAACTTTTTCTTTCTCCAGTGAAAATGAAGAAAAATGGAAATGAATTTATAGTACTTACTTCTCTTTCATTCAATTATTTCATTTTATTAATTTTTTAAAAATGTGATCAGCATAAGTTCTCCTATTTAGGAATTTTAAGTGTTGATTATCATCCACCTTTCTCCATTATCTACTAAGCTCTTCATTCCAAATTCCATTGTTAACCTGCAAAACTAATTATCAAATTGCGCCTACTGACAGTGAATTTCCTTCCCTTCTCTATTCTCTCTGTATATTTATGTGGAATGGAATTTAATACGTGAGGTGCAACTGATGACATTAAGTCCACAAGCAAGTCTTTCCTGATACAGGCACAGTCAGCACAGCGGGCTGTGCGAAGGTTCAGGATTGACGTTTTCCTCACTGGTACTGCCGTGAAGCTCATATATATATAATAGGTATATGTATAAATACCAGTTCAGTTCAGTTCAGTTCAGTCGCTCAGTCATGTCTGACTCTTTGCGGCCCCATGAACTGCAGCGCTCCAGGCCTCCCTGTCCATCACCAACTCCCGGAGTCCACCCAAACCCATGTCCATCGAGTCAGTGATGCCATCCAGCCATCTCATCCTCTGTCGTCCCCTTCTCCTCCTGCCCCCAACCCCTCCCAGCATCAGGGTCTTTTCCAATGAGTCAGCTCTTCGCATGAGGTGGCCAAAGTACTGGAGTTTCAGCTACAGCATCAGTCCTTCCAATGAACACCCAGGACTGATCTCCTTTAGGATGGACTGGTTGGATCTCCTTGCAGTCCAAGGGACTCTCAAGAGTCTTCTCCAACACCACAGTTCAAAACCATCAATTCTTTGGCACTCAGCCTTCTTCACAGTCCAACGCTCACATCCATACATGACCACTGGAAAAACTATAGCCTTGACTAGATGGACCTTTGTTGGCAAAGTAATGTCTCTGCTTTTTAATATGCTATCTAGGTCAGTCATAACTTTCCTTCCAAGGAGTATGCATCTTTTAATTTCATGGCTGCAGTCACCATCTGCAGTGATTTTGGAGCCCCCAAAAATAAAGTCTGGCACTGTTTCCCCATCTATTTCCCATGAAGTGATGGGACCAGATGCCATGATCTTAGTTTTCTGAATGTTGAGCTTTAAGCCAACTTGTTCACTCTCCTCTTTCACTTTCATCAAGAGGCTCTTTAATTCTTCTTCACTGTCTGCCATAAGGGTGGTGTCATCTGCATATCTGAGGTTATTGATATTTCTCCCGGCAATCTTGATTCCAGCTTGTGCTTTTTCCAGCCCAGCGTTTCTCATAATGTACTCTGCATATAAGTTAACTCAGCAGGGTGACAATATTCAGCCTTGATGTACTCCTTTTCCTATTTGGAACCAGTCTGTTGTTATATACATATATATATAGACACATACACACAGTGACAAGGCAACATTTCAGCCAGGATTGGAGGCGCTGCATTATCAACTATTCCTATAAAGTGGAGCAGTACTAAGTTCTATCCGGTGAAATAATTTCTCCAACAAATCTACTCCAGTCAGAGGCCGTTTCTGAGCATAACATTTATGTGGAAACATCATGAGTACTGTGCTGTGTTTTGGTTGGTCGGTTTTCCAAAGGACTGAAGGGGCTAAGCAAATACAGTTAAACTCACGATTAACTTCTCCTATGAGCTGTGATTTAAAGCAATTACTCAGGCTCACACTGATCTCATCCTGCTCCAACTTCTTGTTTCACTCTGGAGAGGAGAGCTGTTTTCTGCATTTTCTGCATTCTTGAGTTACTACCACATCTCTTAAAATAGGGGTTAATAGCAATCTTCAGCCATGTTTTAGTGGTAACAATAATAAAAACTGCAATAATATCTAAAATTAAGTGTTTATTACCGTTCACATGGAGCTTCCATAGTGGCTCAGAGGGTAAAGAATGTGCCTGCAATGCAGGAGACCCAGGTTCGATCCCTGGGCTGGGTAGATTCCTTGGAGAAGAGAACTGGACCCACTCCAGTATTCTTGCCTGGAGAATTCCATGGACACGAGGAGCCTGGTGGACTATATCCATGGGGCCGCAAAGGTCGGACATGACCAAGTGAGAGAGCTCTTCTGTGGATCACACACTATTCTATGTCTTTGACTTAATCCATTTAATCCCTACGACTGCCCACAGAAATGGGTACCTTGTTACATTTCTGCAGACAAGGACATTGGGACTCAACTGAACGGTTTGCCGAAGGCTGTTGAGATAAAAACCACAAAAGTTGAGATCCTAACAAAAGTGTTATGGCTGCAAGTCCAGTTCTTAACCACTATGCTGTACTGAAGAACAGGGAAACATTTTTCTGCCAGTGATGCTACCAAGTTGCTCTCTCATAATAGGTCCTTCCTCTGCTCCTGTTTGCATAGTCAGAGCACCGGAGTTGGGGCTTAAGTCCTGTTCCACCACAGGTATTCACCTTGCAGAATAGAATTTCACTGAAAAGATATTGCATGGTTCACAGTATTGCCAAAAAAGTGTTAAGAACCAAGTTTTAAAAAATCACACAAAAGAGGTAACAACAGGCACATGGATCCCCAAACTGCTGACATCGAGCTTTGTTCTGTCTTACTTTGGACAACGAAATGTAAACGGAATTTTTTCATAGCACTTCTGAAAAGAAGCTTTAAAAGGCATTGCATGATTCTACCATCTCTCTTTTCTGTCTCACAGACTCAGCATCTTCCACAGAAGGACTGGTCTTAAGGTATAAGTCCTAGAAATAAATGCTTATCATTTTTAACCCTGAGATTTTGGTTTGTTCATTCAGCAATATTATCTTAAATGGACTCAAACAGAGGACACAGCAGAAGATAGAACCATATCCAAAAGGATGCAATAGTGTCAATTCAGTGAGAAATCTGATTCTTTTTACGTGGAAAAGTGTGTTTACTGGTGCTGTTGTCATCATGACAATTCAGCCTTGGACCCCAGCCTTGGTACCACAGCATCATCATCCCAGAAAGCATTTGCTGTTGCCTCAGCCCCTGCCACCAGGGATTTTACACAGTTCCTGCTTCTCTAGTTCCCAAGTCGGTGTCTGGGAGAGAGGCATCTGGCTGGTGAAGTCTTGGACTAGCACTTTTGTCTCAGACACCAGGTGTATTTGGAAAGCAAATCTGAGTTTTTCAGGTTTAGGGTAGGAGGAAATTCTCATCAACACGCATACCGAGGAACTGCTCAAATGACAAAGGGAGATCTCCTCTCATGCATCAGAACCTCCAAGAAAGCAAATAGCTTAATCAAGGCAGACTGAGTTTCCTCTCCCTCTGTCTCCTGTCTTCCTGAGTCCCCTCTCTCTCTTTTTAGTTATAATGAATTTTAATAACGCTATGATCCTCCATGAGTATGAGTGAATTATGTAACCAAGGAAGTAGGAATAAGACCCCTAATGAAAGTTACATTATTCAGTCCAGATTTACCATTAACAAAGATGATACCAATATCTTACTTTGAAACCTATATTTATTTCTCATTTTATGCAGAATCTATATGAAGGGAAGAGTAATGATAATTAACACACCTCAAAACTCAGTACACTTATTGCTTGAACAATGAAATCAAAGTGTCTTGGCTCTTAACTCAGGAGAGGATGAACAGGGGCAGCCCCTCATTAGAGCTGTTGTCCCATACCGTGGTGTATGGCCCTGCAGTGCTGAAACTGGATTTTCTCTGTGTCCCATATATGTTTACTTTTATCAAAGATTCACATAAATAAAATGTATGCTATGCATATATGTGCATTATATATTATCTACATATTATCCCAAAGTAGTAAGTGAAAATATTTCTTTCTAAGAATCGACGTGGTTTCCCTCGTCACATTTCCTTACGGAAAAATTGGTGGCCAAAGGTGGCTTGATGTGATGATCCCATCGGTTAGGCAGCACAGCTCCCATTTTTAAACCAGTTCTCTCTTGCTAATTCCAACTACAGTGGCTTTCTTACCTTCTCTTGAGTTAAAAATGGCCACTTGTCCCAGATATAACCAATAAGTTGTCACTGAAAGTCTAGGGGTCATGGAATTCTGAGAAAACTTTTGCTTTACTGATAGAACACTTCACAATCTAGCTAACATTACCCCTTTCCTTTTAGTATTGCCTTTAATGCACAACTGGAACTGTGGCTACCATTTTGTAAAATTGAAGGACAGCATGAAGAAGAAACTCCAATATGTTTGAGATAGTAGGGCAATAATACAGAAAGATACCAGTTCCCTGAATACATGGATTAACAGCTAGGTAAATACCATTCCATATAGTTTATGATATGTGTTAATTCAACAATAAATGTCTGCATATTTCATGCCACTATTGGTCATACACTGATATTTTGTTATTTGAGACCAAAGTGTTCCCCTGTTATACATAGTAAATAGATGATCCCATGAAAAATAATGTTTAAAAAGGTTTATGTAATACAAACTTTAGAAAACCCAGTGAAATAATCCTATCATACAAATTAAAGATAACTTCTTTAGAGATAAAATTTGTTCCTATAGCTTTATTTCTAGTGTATTTCTTGTGCAGGCAGTATTTAATGTACTGTGCCTTTTGTTTAGTAAGCTTATTTTCCACTCTTTTATACTGGTCATCAACAGCATGGAAAAATTCACATTTCTAATTAAATTGTTTACTTTTTTCTCGTAGACGTTGTGTCTTTTATACTCAAGAGTTGATATTCATTAGTCTGTCAATTACAATGGCATCTTAGAGTTACTGCTTTGAGGGTTAAAGTCTGATTTTGCAATTAATTAAATGTTAATCCTAAGTAAATTAGTTAGCTAGAGCTTTATAAATCTATGTCTTAAATTACAACTTGGGTGTTTAATTTTTTAAGAATATGCTGAAGCTTCTCTAGCATCGCAATATCCTAGGCTTCCCTCCAAATGAAAGCACCCAATTTCAATAGATAGTTTACAGTTTTTGTTTCTCATAGATTTTTAAACTCTTGCCTCCATATTTCCTCTTTGGAAAAAAAAAGAAACATTTAAAAGAGTATCTACTATTTTTTAATTGAAATTAATACAGTCAAAATAATAGAAGAATAATTAATATCTACTGCCCTCCAAGACTCAGGCATGCAGATATTTAATTAACCTTAGTACTTATTTTTCTCTTAAAAAAAGAGAAATCTGTAATGCATTTTTTCAGAGACTACTATCTGCAATAAAAGTCATTTAAAATGCAAGTTTTCTGGTAATAGAGTTATGAACAATCATATCATTTATTTAGTGTAAAGCATGACCCATGTGTATCTGAGATATATAGAGAGCCTTAATGGGTTGGTTTTATATCTAAATCTTAGTGAGGCTAAAAAATGAGTTTCCCTTTCTATCTTGAGTATTATCATTTAGGTCATTGTAGTATTTGCTGCGTATCTAGAATTTCAGTTGGCTTTAATATCTTGTAGTGGAATTAATAACTACTCTTTTATGAATGTTTATACCTATTCAATACTGGATTATTTAAATTCAATTTTAATGTGTGATAATTTAAGCAGATAAATTAGGCTATGCAGAATGAAATCTGATTACATGATCATTGAAAGGTAATATCATATGCAGCTTGGTACAACCCATAAAATTATTATTTATAAAAGAACTGAAGCTTTAATTACATGTGTATATCATTTCATACTACTATCTAAATTGTTATACTCTGCTTTACATGCAATTCTAAAATAGCTTTGGTCTCCTTTAATTTTCCCACATTTATTTTTTAAAGTTCTTCAATTTTAACTTTAGGCCTTTGTCATATATTAGTATTAATGTTATATAGGCATTTATTTATTTTTACCTGCCTACTCCCAAAAGATATTTAATATTACCATAATGTTCTTTCACAAGGAAACTGAACAATAATCAGAGATCAGGGAAATGATTTTGAACTATAATAATGAATAACAGTTTTGATGTTTGATTCCTGACTGCTTTCAAGCCCCACCATTTCTCCTCTACATTTGGTGAAGCTGATAAAGCAAACCTGATGCTCTCTCTTCTTCTGTTTATAAGAAGTTCAAAGTAAACAATCTCTGGCCTATGTATAAGAATCCTCAGTCAGCTCCACTCCCTAACCTGTTATAAAACAGAACCTGTCTTCTTTTAGATCATCTTGGGATGTGATCCTGCTCTCACCCCAGAAAGCCTCATTATATAAGTAACAAAACTTTTCATAACCTCTTGGAGGGTGTGTGTGCATGTGCGTATGCGTGTGTGTGTGCGCGCGTATGTGTGTGTATGTGTGCGTATGCGTGTGTGTGTGTGTGTGCGCGCGCGCGCGTGTGTGTGCATGTGTGTGTGTTTAGCATTATCAGTCTCAACACTGGAACCAAATGCTGAGTGCAGTGTCTCCCCTATCTTTGTGGATTGATTACAACAGTTGGCATTATAAGCAGTTTGTCTAGGTAATGATCACTAGTTGTCATTACTTTTTGCTTTGGTTTGCTGCCTGCTGGCAAGCATGTTCTTTGAACTGTGCTTGTCTGTGCTGGATTTGCTGAGTTCTACTGAGTCTCTTATAGATTAACAAACTATCGATATGTTGGAAGTTTCAATGATTGACCTTTAAGGGCAGGAGTATGGGACCTGGCCGTCCTTAAAGGGACCCTGAGATGAGTGTCACTGCCCAGACTATCTTTGTGTCTTAGACTAAATCACGTGTTGCAATTCCAGTATAAGCCGTGACTGATGCTAGGCTCAGGAGAACAGCTCTTGCCCTGTGACTGCTGTGTGTGTGTCCAAACCAGAGATAGGCCCTTGTTCTATGAGGCACTCAGAGGGAAAACTGATATTCTTTGCAACACATTGCTCGGTGTTCACTTGTATGGAGGAAGGTCACCATGTGGTGTGCTGAGGTCATAGTCCTAAAAGCAGATGGTTATACAACACTTCTACTGGTGCTGCTGCTTATGTCTCTGGGGTCAAAGAAAAGACTCTGTTCATTGGGGTTTCAGAGAAAAATATCCATGGCTCCTCTATGGCACAGTTCAGTTCAGTTGCTCAGTCGTGTCTGACTCTTTGTGACCCCATGAACTGCAGCACCCCAGGCCTCCCTGTCCATCACCAACTCCCAGAGTTTACCCAAACTCATGTCTATTGAGTCATTGATGCCATCCAACCATATCATCCTCTGTCCTCCCCTTCTCCTCCTGCCTTCAATCTTTCTCAGCATCAGGGTCTTTTCAAATGAGTCAGCTGTTTGCATCAGGTGGCCAAAGTATTGGAGTTTCAGCTTCAACTTCAGTCCTTCCAATGAACACCCAGGACTGATCGCCTTTATCCGATCACAGGACCACAGCTTGTCTAACTCAATGAAACTAAGCCATGCCGTGTGGGGCCACCCAAGATGGACAGGTCGTGGTGGAGAGGTCTGACAGAATGTGATCCACTGGAGAAGGGAATGGCAAACCACTTCAGTATTCTTGCCTTGAGAACCCCATGAACAGTGTGAGAAGGCAAAAAGATAGGACAATGAAAGAGGAACTCCCCAGGTCGGTAGGTGCCCAATATCCTACTGGAGATCAGTGGAGAAATAACTCAAGAAAGAATGAAGGGATGGAGCCAAAGCAAAAACAATACCCAGTTGTGGATGTGACTGGTGATAGAAGCAAGGTCTGCTGCTGTAAAGAGCAATATTGCATAGGAACCTGGAATGTTAGATCCATGAATCAAGGCAAAATGGAAGTGGTCAAACAGGATATGGCAAGAGTGAACTTCGACATTCTAGGAATCAGTGAACTAAAATGGACTAGAAGGGGTGAGTTTAACTCAGATGACCATTATATCTACTACTGTGGGCAGCAATCCCTTAGAAGAAATGGAGTAGCCATCATAGAGAACAAAAGAGTCCGAAATGCAGTACTTGGATGCAATCTCAAAAACGACAGAATGATCTCTGTTCGTTTCCAAGGCAAACCATTCAACATCACTTTAATCCAAGTCTATGGCACAACCACATGGTTAATTCAAACTGTGGGTCCTTAAACCATACAGCAACTACTGTCACAAGGGAGCCCCCTAATCCTGATGATACTGATTTAAATTATATATAAGTTTATAAAGAAACTTATAAACATACTCAGGGTAGAGAGAACCCCCCCCCCCGGAATAGATCTAGTAACCAAGAAGAAGGAGAAGAGGAAGAAAAAGAAGAAAAGAAATGAAGTAGCAGTCATTGTCTAGATACAGAGGAAGGACACAGAAAATAAAACCAAGGCCCAAAATTTGACCCATTTGAAAATCCAAAATTTACTAAAAGCATTTATGCAAAAAAGCATAAAACAGCACTGATTTGGCTTTTATACCTCCACAACATAGGTTCTGAATTAACTTTGACATCTGCTAAAATGAACCAAATGGCAAATTTAATAGCCTTTATTGATGCTGAATTTCAAGTTACATTCATACCTGGGATTTCACTAAATTTAAGTAAAGTGTTAGTCTTTCAGTGGTGTCCAACACTTTGAGACCCCATGAGCTGCAGTCCACCAGGCTCATCTGTCCATGGAGTTCTCCAGGCAAGAACACTCGAGTTGGTTGCCTTTCCCTTCTCCAGGGGGTCTTCCTGACCCAGGGATTGAACCTGCATCTCACTATGTTTCTTGCATTGGTAGGCAGGTTTCTACCTCTAGTGCCACCTGGGAAGTCCCTTGGGGGAGTTAACAAATTTAAAAATTTCACTTTATATTGCAGCCATTGCCTTGTCTAAAATACCCTATAGTTATAGCACCTATAACTCTAAAATATCTCCTACTAGGCATGGCATGCTGATCTAATGAGTAATATATTTAAATGTTTAGGTCTTGGCACTTAACAATCAGCTTGACAAAAATGGGGTCTTCCATAGACCTCACCTTATCCCTGCTGCTGCTGCGGCTGCTAAGTCGCTTCAGTCGTGTCCGACTCTGTGCGACCCCACAGACGGCAGCCCACCAGGCTCCCCCGTCCCTGGGATTCTCCAGGCAAGAACACTGGAGTGGGTTGCCATTTCCTTCTCCAATGCATGAAAGTGAAAAGTGAAAGTGAAGTCGTTCAGTCATGTCTGACCTTTTGCAACCCCATGGACTGTAGCCTACCAGGCTCCTCAATCCATGGGATTCTCCCTACTCAATTAAAATTGTCAATATGATTTAATATAAATTTAAACAGGCCTTCAAGGACTGAAACTCATTATACAAAATTTATTTTGATAAGGAGAGATTTGTTTCAGCATTTCTCCATTTAGCTGCATAATTTGGCCTGATTTTAAACTTGGAAAGAATGAATGGAATCTCCTTGTGGATTTCAGCAACCTTTATACTATGGTTTCCCCCATTAGGTCTCTTATTTAAAATAATATTGAAATTCCAGACTCTACCCAATCAGAAAGTAATAAACACTTTGAAGTCATAGATTTGGCTAATATTTCTCTTCAGTGCCTATTTCAAATGCCTCTTGGCTGCAGTTAACTTTTAGATTTAAAAAAAAATGTATTTTTGCCTGACTACCCTTTGCGCTGTGTTTTGCTCAGATGCTCAGTTGTGTCCAACTCTCTGCCACCCCAAGAACTATAGCCCACCAGTTTCCTTTGTTCATGGGATTTCCTAGACAAGAATGCTGGAGTGAGTTGCCATTGCCTTTTCTATCACTACCCTTGGAATACCTCAATATCCGGCCATCTCTCACAGTCTATATATTAATAGAAAAGAATTTAACCCCATTCAACTTTCTTCAGGAGAGCAGTTATGGTAGCACATCAGTGATACCTTTCTCCAAGGAGATTCATTTGAGAAACTCATTCAAGACACACAAAAAAGTCACAAAAGAGCTTTTCCACCAAAAGCAGATGGACTGTTGACCCACCCATAGCATGGGAACCACCATCTTGGTTAAAATTTTAAAACATTATTTGGTCAGTCAAGTGTAGCTCTATCACTGATACTGCTGCTGCTGCTAAGTCACTTCAGTCATGTCCGACTCTGTGTGACCCCATAGACGGCAGGGGTCTGTCTACCAGGCTCCTGTCCCTGGGATTCTCCAGGCAAGAACGCTGGAGTGGGTTGCCATTTCCTTCTCCAGTGCATGAAAGTGAAGAGTGAAAGTGAAGTCACTCAGTCATGTCCGACTCTTCGCGACCCCATGGACTGTAGCCTACCAGGCTCCTCCATCCATGGGATTTCCCAGGCAAGAGTACTGGAGTGGGGTGCCATTGCCTTCTCCGATCACTGACACTACCAAGAAACAAATATTAACCACTCAGTACCAGCAATGTTAACATGAGCCAGATATCTTTTAGACCTTTTTGTGTTCTGAAGACAACACCTTCTCAATTTATAAATTTTATTTAAATCCATGTGTAAAGCTGCTTACAAATCAGCCCACTTTGAATGGAATACTTTACTAGAAAAGGTTCTAGAATCTATCCAAATTACAATACAATAGGAACTCTCTTTAATGACTCCAAGGCTTCCCTGTGGCTCAGATGATAAAGAATCCTCCTGCAATGCAGGAGACCTGGGTTTCATCCCTGGGTTCGGAAGATCCCCTGGAGAAGGGAACGGCTACCCACTCCAGTATTCTGGCCTGGAGGATTCCCTGGACTGTACAGTCCATGGGGTTGAAAAGAGTCAGACATGACAGCGACTTTCACTTTCACTTTAATGCCTCCTAGATACTTCTTCACCATAGAAGTTTTACCAATCTCCTCTCATACCTCCTAGAGTAACCAGATCAACTGCGATGCCAATAAATTTCCCTTAGACTTTTGGAGCGTAAAATGCCCATGGACTCCTGCACAGCATACTACTGGGGTGTCGTTTGCTGGCTGTATACTGAGCTCAGGTAGGCTTTAAGCCTGTGAAGTCCATGTCCAGCTGCTCATTATGCTTTTACTCATGAAAACAGTACCCATGAAGGTCTCCTTGATAAGATGTTAAAAGGTGGAGCTAGATCCGGGTTTTATGACGTATCTTGGCTGTGGGAGAATGGCCCCCTTTGTGTAGAGTCCATTGTCAGATACGAGGTGTTACAGGTGGTCACTCTTTCTCCCACCCCTCTGTTTGGAGAGACTCATGGAATGGCGTGAATAGCAAATGGTGTTTTATTCTTTAAGTATGGCAGCAAATCCTCGTACATGATAGAGCTTGCTGGAGAGCTGCTGCTTCTTACCTCGTAACCAGTATAGTAAGTAGTGAAAGTTGCTCAGTCTTGTCTGACTCTTTGCAACTCCAGAGACTATAGCATGCCAGACTCCTCTGTCCTTGGAACTCTCCAGGCCAGAATACTGGAGTGGGTAGTCGTTCCCTTATCCAGGGGATCTTCCCAACCCAGGTCTCCCGCATTGCAGGCAGATTCTTTACCATCTGAGCCACAGGGAAACCCTTAACCAGCATATTTCTGATCAGTAATGAAACCCAAGGGTTGTCACAATTGGCTGAACTCGGTCAGTGATCTTGGCATTGGATTGGCCCCAGGTCCCTTCTGTATGTTTTTATTGGCCATTGTCAACAGTCTGGCTATCTGGTTCAGTCAGTGTTAGCAACAACAATTCATTATCCGGTATTGCTTGTTGCCTTTGGGATTAAGAAACTCTTGCCTCACAGATATACAAAATATAATTCCAGATCACATATATTTCTACCCACACAGAAACCACTATGTAAGACCTCATCAATATACTTCTCAATGCTTTCTGAGTTTATATATTATTGAGAGTGACCAGGGCACTCATCTTACTTCTTAAAATACATATTGTTGCACTCTTAAGTAAGACACACAAAGGACTTTTTATCTCCCTTGTCAGCACTGGGCTATAGGTCTCACAGGCCAACAAAGCATCTTAGGTTCCAATTCAATTATATAAAACCTGGCATATTTTCATCATCAAATAACAAGATGAATTGCAATAAAGAGACTGACTCCAATTTTGACATTTGATGACAGACCGATTACAAACTTCACCACTCCCTCTTCAGCCTCTGCTTCCCGCCTCTGAGTAAATCTTGTAAGACAATCTGGCTGCTCTCTCCTTTGGCACCAGCAGCAAGTTCAAACTATGCAAGCCATGCAAGGTTTGTGCGAAACCTCCCACCAGGCCTGCTCTAATAACCATAAAAGATGAGCCAGTCTCATATCCCTGTATGAAGTCATGTCAGGGCAGTTTTGAATACTATTATGCTCTTCCCAGGAAGACTTACACCATTAATAATGCTTTTTATACCTTATTGGTGAATGTGTGGCACCTTGACATCTGAACTAAATTTTTATTAGGTTGATCTGTCCTGCTTTTATGTAGTGGCTTCCATGGAAACTTTGTGCATCAAACACCATTCTTTCTGTTTGAGCCAGCAGGGGAAAAACATCAACATCCTTAAAAATATTTAAGGCAGAAACCACAATGGTCATCTGATCATCATAAGAATTACAAAGATTCCCACATTAAGGAAACACTGTTGTTGTTATAGGTTTCCCAGGTGGCACTTGTGGTAAAGAATCCACCTGCCAATGCAGATAGACAGATGTAAGAGACCAAACTAGTCAGTCATAAAGGAAATCAACCCTGAATATTCACTAGAAGGGCTGAAGCTGAAGCTGAAGCTCCACTACTTTGGACACCTGGTGCCATGTAAGAGACACAGGTTTGATCCCTGGGTCGGGAAGATCCCCTGGAGGAGGGCATGCCAACCCACTCCAGTGTTCTTGCCTGGAGAATCCCATGGACAGAGGAGCCCGGCAGGCTGCAGTCATAGGGTTGCACAGAGTCAGACATGACGGAAGCAACTTAGCATGCATGCGTGGTTGTTGTTATAGATGAGTATTTTAATCCAAAGGGATAAAATACGATGTTTAACAACAACAGAGTATTACTGTCTTTGTTCAGG
The DNA here is from genome assembly GCF_019320065.1 of Cervus canadensis. Taxonomy (NCBI): domain Eukaryota; kingdom Metazoa; phylum Chordata; class Mammalia; order Artiodactyla; family Cervidae; genus Cervus; species Cervus canadensis. The sequence goes on from NC_057410.1 coordinate 4,407,401, forward strand.
ACACAAAATATGTGCTCAGAAGAGAAGAAATAGTTTGCTGGTGTTTTGTTCTACATTATTGAAGTGGTTGGTTTTTATTTTACTGCTTACTTTGGTTCTAAGTGCATGAGGAAAAAATTTGGAAGCATTCATTTTTCTTTACAATTATTGTAATGAACATAAATATGATACTCACACAACAATTAATTCTATTAATACATTTCTAACCTTCAGAAATAAGTGAATCATTTGCATGTCTACCTTCAGAATCATTTCCACCCACCAGTTAATTGCTAGTCAACTGGTACCCATGGGAACTTGATAGCAAAAAAGAAGAGACAAAAAAATTCAAATGAAATTTGCTTTTAACAAATATAATGAAAATATAACGAAACCTGTAAAATACAATGAAACCTGTTTTATATTTGATATAATGAAACATGAATTATATTTGCATGGAAAAAATATAATGAAACCTGTAAGGCAAAAACAATTTTTAGCAGCAACTATAATGTTTTGATTCACAGATCAGGGTAAGAACAACATTCCATTTCCACCCAAGGAGACTCAAAGCTCAGTGTTCAGTTATAGGTCTCTTTTCTGAGTACGTCCAGGAATGTGTGGGTGCTTAATAATATCCCAAAAGATAGTCCTACTGTTTTCTGTCTCATCATGCTGAGAAAGGAACTCACATGGACTAAGAGGATTCCTCAGTTTTTCTGAGAAGCAACCTTTCTTTGAATGAGCTCCTTTACTGAAGAGTCATTGAACCGCTTAGATTAGGACCAAGTTTAGACAGCTGAAACCCATACAGACTTAAGGCAGTTGCTTGCTGCAGGACCACTGGTTATGCTCTTACATCACAGCATCTATCGGAACTCCAGAATAGGCCATTTCCTCCATCTTTAGTGCGAAATGATGCTCAGATGACAGGAAAGTTTCAATGTGTGAAATAAAATGATTTCCCCCACTTCAGGATGATGTTCAGCTAAAAGTAGCACCCTTGCCCAAACCGATTTAAACTCCTAATATTAAAAACAAACTCTGTAGGGGGGAGGGAGAGCTAGGGAATTTGGGACTGACATGTACACACTGCTGTATTTAAAATGGATCACTAACAAGGTCCTACTGTATAGCACGGGGCTCAATGTTATGTGGCAGCCTGGATGGGAGGGGAGTCTGGGAGGGAACGGATACGTGTAAATATACGGCCAAGTTCCTCTGCTGTCTGCTTGAAATTATCACAACATTGTTAATCGGACATACTCCAATATAAAACAAAAAGTAAAAAAAAAAAACAAAAACAACTCTAGATTCACCCACACTGCCACATTTTCAGAGTTAAGTTTTCCCCCTAACAGCATTAGGTGAGGTCTCTGACTCAGAACGACCATCTCTTTTTCTACTTGGTGCAGGTACTGTGAATAGTTCTGCTGGTTGTGTCTCTTTCTCCTCCCACAGTGATTTCTTTTCTTAACTATATGGACCTATTTTCTCACCACAGTGGGGCTGTAATAATTTAGAATCTCAGGGAGAAGTGGTAAGAATATCTAACATTTGTCTCCAAGGAGACTTCTTTTCTCTTAAAAACTCCCCATGTTTACCCAAGACATTTTGATCTCTTTCAATAAAAATTTTTAAATATTGTCAGTAGTTATTTCAATGAATAGGCATTTAAACATCATATATCAACAGAATTCCACTTTACAATCATACTATAAGGTGCCTTAAAAATAGACAATCAAGGATACTGTTTATACATTGAAATTTCTAACAAGGATTTTTTTTTCAGTTTTATTGAGAACTGATTGATGTATATCACTGTTAAAGTTTAAGGCATTCAGTATGATGGTCTAATATATACAACCATATTGTGAAAAGAATATATCACAAGTTCAGCTAACATTCACCATCTCAAATAGATACAATAACAATAAAAGAAGAAGAGGAAAAAAAAACACAAATTATCCTTTTAATGAGACTATATACCACACAGCAGTGTTAACTATAGTCATTATGTTGTACATTACGTCCCTACATTTATCTGAAAACTGGGAATTTGTAGTTTTTGACCACCTTCTGCAAATTCACCCTCTTCCTTCCCTCTATCTCTGGTAGCCACATGTCTGACCTCTTTTCCTATAAATTTCTTTGTTTATTTTAGATTCCACATATAAGTGAGATCATACAGTATTGGTTTTTGCCCGAAACTTTACTTGGCATAATGCCTTCAAGGTCTGTCCGTGTTATCACAAACGGTAGGATTTCCTCATTTTGTATGGCTAAATGTTCTACCTGTTCACCCTAGTTACCCGTTCAGCCGCTGACGGGCATTCGGGTTGTCACCACGCTTTGACCATAGTGAATGTGCTGCCAGGAATAAGAGGTGCAAATATCTTTTAGAATTACTGTTTTTGTTTCCTTTGGATATTCTCAAAAGTGGAATTGTTGGATCCCTTATGCAAGTTCTATTTTTAAATTTTTGAGAATTCTCTACACTAATAGGAATTTTCAACTTTCAAAAGTTTTTTTTTTTTGCTTTTCAATCTTTATCATGCTTTGCATAAATTAAAATAACATAAATATTTATTATTTTTAAATTTACTTTTCTGTGAATCTCTAAGAAATTAGATAGTTTGAAAAACTTTGAACGTTCTTAATTACTTGTAGATTGTTTAGATTTCAGGCTAGGAAGTAAAATTAATATTTGTAAGATTAATGTTATAGACTGTAAATCTTGAGGGGAAAATAATTTGTGTTTAAAATACAAATAAATTTGTTCTCTACCCACGGTAAATATTTCCTAATAGTTGAGTTGAAATCAGAGTCATTGGTAGGAATTAAGATTTTTTAAAGCTTGAATAAAGGTAACCAGCATTTCTGTCCAATGAGGTCAGTGCAAGTGTATCAGCTTCCAAATGGAGACTCTCAAACATAGTGTATTTTGCCTCATGGGGTTATCTTCATAGGCTTGGAGAAAAATAGTAACTGGTGAAAGCAGTTATTAATATCATCTGCATATATTTTAGTTCCTTATTCTAAATTGAAGTAAAGTTATTATAAGACTCAAGACAATTGTCACCTCATCTGAAAAGCACAACATTGTTATATGATGTCAACAAACATCAGCTATTATCAAGCCTAGAAAAATTAATTATGTATGTTTATGCTCTTTACATCATACACTAATACTTCTGATACTATTAAAGCCCTTATCAGACTCCAGTTTCTTTACTTTGAGATCCTCAGTGATAACGAGAGCCTTCATCTCTCAGCTTCCAGTATTTAACACAGCTTCATGATATATTATATACACTCAGGGCATGTTTTTAGAATAACTGTAACTGCATAGTCTTATTTGAATTATAACACTGCCGCTTGCAACTATAGGACTCATTCTACCCCTTGAAAAAATTTTCCATTACATGTGACTTTTAAAAAGCTCTACATTTATTATAAATGAAAAATAAAAGTGTTGATAAATTTAATTTTAGCTTTTGAAGACATTATTAAGAGTATAAATAAAAGTTAGCCTATAAGCACTTGCAAGGTTATTAAAGTAATGATTTGGGTTGACAGATGTTCAGTAAAAACTCATCTTTATTCTAATAAATATTTCTCAGGCAAATTTAAGAGGAAGCAGTGCTAATGTTTCATGAACTTTTAAAAGGAAAATTAACATCAGTTACACTGACAAAAATCAACAGAAAAAATAAAACCTATCATCTCCTCAAAGACAGAATATTATTAACAATACTCATGTTATTATTAATCATAAAGTTTATGGTAATATCTAACATTTAGTTTACTCACATTAATTTCCTAGTTTCTCAGTGGGTTAACTGTAGCCTATTCTCTATTTTTAGGAGAAAAAGTAGTAGTAAATTCTATGTCAATGTTACCTAGTAATTAGCTAAGTTGGGACTTGAACCCAAGTCTTCATGTTTCTATCGATACAATGCTTAGCATATTAGATATGCATTGAAAATGATTAATTCAGAATTACAGTGAATACCTTAAGTCTGTTTTCTCAACAAGCCCCAACTTGGACATAAAGAACTTACCGCTATTCAAAGATCTTACTGTTCCTCACCTTCATGTTTTTACGGAAATACTGCCTTGTGCCTCCAATCATTTTAGTTTCTAGGTGAACCTTGCTAAGTCACTTCAGTCGTGTCCGACTCTGTGCGACCCCATCCCTGGGATTCTCCAGGCAAGAACACTGGAGTGGGTTGCCATTTCCTTCTCCAATGCATAAAAGTGAAAAGTGAAAGTGAAGTCGCTCAGTCATGTCCGACTCTTCGCATGGACTGCAGCCTACCAGGCTCCTCCGTCCATGGGATTTTCCAAGCAAGAGTACTGGAGTGGGGTGCCATTGCCTTCTCCGAGGTGACCCTTACTCAGCATTTAATGTCCACTCAGTTTTAGAAAATCATTCCTGATTTTCTCAATTAGATGTGCGATATCTTTTTTGAACACTCATAATGAATTCCTATTCTCTTATTGCATAACTTGTATCCTATTTGCCCTTTAGTTATTTTTATGTTTGTACGCTTTCTCCCCTCAAAATTTTATAAGCTTCTAGAGCACAGAGGTAGATCTTGTCCATTTTGTATCCACTGTGATACCTGGCTCAATAGAGTAATAATCTCTCATACTTGTAGAAACCTATGAAGTGTATTAAATAGCTTTATTTTTTTAATGATATAAGTAATACCATCTAAAGTGTTGTGCATAGATAACCCAGTCACCAGGTGGAGAACTGGACTGACTTCTAAGGCATCTCCCCTGAAATTCTATAGCGTTAGCTTGATCTTCCCAACACTTCACAAAGTGAGCAGGAGAACCATTTAAGAGACACGTTTTTCTACTAGATTATTAATGCCCTAGACATCAAAATATGAGTACCTGTGAAATGTTTAAATCTCTGATTATAATATTTATGTAGATTGCCCACCGGCAGTTTTATCAAATCATCTAGGATGGCTGTTTGCAAATTATTACTGCAGAGTCAAATGACAGGATTGATGCACAAGGAATATCAGGCACTGTGGGAGAAAATGTTAGGCCCCCTCCTCCACTGTTAATAGAGTATTTACTTTATTTATTACATAGAGTTGGATTTGTTGGCAACAAATTTTATTAAAAATAGTTTCTTTTTAAAGAAAAGGGAGGGAGATGACATGCCCTGCTCTAAGCAACTCAAGATACAAGGAAGAACAGAAACTCTCAAGTTTTCCTGAGAATTGATGACTGAGAAATGAAAATCTTGCACACATATAGTTCATGTCAACATGCAAATAAGGAGACAAAAATAATTGTTCCACGTAGGAAATGTCATATACTTATCTTTCTGCAAATATATTAATTGATAGCAGAAGCACATTTTAATCTAGCAATTATCTCCAAGCAAAACATGCTAAGGAAAGAGACTAAATTGGGGGAGCTAAAATGCAATAGTCTTATCTAGTTGCTTATTCAATGTTAGGAAAAAAAAAAGGAATATGTCCTACTCATTTTCTCCAACTTATTACAAATATATGCTGGGAGAATTTATCGGAAATCAAACTCCTTGAATTAGAGAGACAAATAAAAATACTCTGACCTTTAGTGCATTCTCTCATTTTCAAGTGACAAGACATTCACTTTGGTTACTTTGTCATTGCTTTATATCCCTTAGGTTTGTTATACAGAGGCTGAACTTTGGTCATTTTTAGTGGGATTGTTTCTGTCACCGTTATAGGTGGGGAACAGGCACATGCCACTTGTACTTGAGGCTTGAAGTCAGGGAGATGATGCAAAAAAGAAGGGTGAACTATACTGTTACTAGATAAAGTCTCATAGGCTGAAGTAAACCTTGTTTATACGACCTCTGCATCTCCCACCTCCTCCACCCCCAGCGAAGAGAAAGTGGTCTAGAAGTCTTAAAATGTCTACTAGGAAGCATCATAGGATTGTGGTTAGGAACTTGTATTCTGGAGTAGGACTGTCTATGTTCTCTAATTCTATACCTTAAGAACTTACTTACCATTCAATGCTCATTTCGCCATTGATAAAATAAAGATTATGAACTATTTTCTCTCATAGATGTGTTAATTGAATGAGAAAACCTATGCAAGAAACTTAATTATTATTATTATCATGGACTACGTCAGAACAAGTACACAAACCCTTAAAATGAGAGCAACCACTGTTCTTCACGACAGGACTTCTGTCACTTTGCCTTGAGCAATTGTGGGAGACGTCACCGTGAACACGAGACAGAAGAAAACTGCATCCTAAAAAAAAAAGAAACCTGCATCCTATTGAGTGAGTTAGAATTGCTGATGTCACTTTGAGCAATTTCAAAATCAGTTTCTTTTTTATGTGAAGTAGGAAAAAAAATGTGTTCTAGGGATGCTCAGATGAGCAAATAGATGCGATTTTATCACAGGACCTAAGAAACGTGACCCACTCGTGAAATGCACTCTCACTATTAGTGCAACGGTCTGACTCCATTTTTGATGTGTGAATCCTGGCAGCTTTTAAGCCCCACCTCTCCCTCTTTCCTTTCTGCCCCACATTTGAGCAAGAAATCCCAGTGCTGCTCCCTTTAGGGAGTGGGTGACGGACAGACAAGCCTGGCATGCTGCAGTCCATGGGGTCGTAAAGAGTCGGACGTGACTGAGTGACTGACTTGACTCCCTTTAGCCCTAGCAAGAAGTCCAAAGATGCACCCGCACCGGAACCCTTATCCACTCCCTACTCAAAAAACAGCAAGCCAATTTCCTTTCCCTGCCTTCTTAGACAATTTTCAGAACAACGTGGTAAGTCTGACTTCCTCTTCCCAGAAAGTTACCTTTATAGAGTAAAGAAAAAAAAAAAAAACCACCACAACAACAACCCTTTTATACTCTCATGGCATGTATGGGCATCCGTGGTTTGGACATCTTAAACGAATTTTAGGTGGGGACTACCTTGCTTCTATTGGAAGGAAATGGCAACCCCCTCCAGTATTCTTGCCTGGAAATCCAATGGACAGAGGAACCTGGTGGGCTACAGTCCATGGGATCACGAGAGTTCGGCATGACTTAGCAACTAAACCAGCACCCTACTTCTATAGAACGGCTACAACAAAAAGTTACTCTTGAGTCATGTGATCGTTTTCTTCATGTGAAGTAAGGTTCTTCTATGAAGTACACAGTTAGATAAACTGCATCTGAAATGCTCAAGCCATACTGTAAGGGAGAAGAATTAATGGAATGCCTCAGGTCACATTTTTAGCAGCTGTAGGTAGGGAATTTAGCAAAGTTTTCACTGGAGGTTCTTTGCAAATCATAAGGAGAAAACATGACTTTTACTATTGTTCTTTATGTACCTTTGTTTTGTTTTTTGTTATGTAATAAATATATTTGAGGGTATTCTTACATATTATTTTCTCTCTTAACTTGTCTTCTTATGTATGTATATTGCCTTTTCATGCCATTTATATTTCTCATTAGTGAAATTGTTCACTTCAAATTAAATTTTTGTAAAGCTGTTTTCATTAATCAACCTATCTTTATAGTTTCTCTATTATCAGGGGTTTTTTTTATGAGTTACAGTCTATTTTGTTTATGCTTCTTTTAATTTACCTTTGGTGTGTTTCTCTTCTGCAATATACATCACATTTGCTCATCGTTTGAAATGTGTTGTCATAATAGCATTTATTATAAGCATGATGAAATTTTGTTCTCAGATTTTCAAGCTCTTTGTCTTAGCCTCTAATAATCAATTTATGTTTTTTAGTCCATAAACAAAACCTCAAAAATCCTGTTATGACCTGCTTGCTCATTTGTATATCTGGATTCCAGTCATATGCAGTCTTTATTTTCTTTGGAGACAAATTATATTTCATGAAAATGGATTTTAATTCTTTAAGGATAAATAAAAGGTTAATAAATCTATATAGTCTTAATTTCAAAGGCCATTACTATTGATTGCCATTATTTATGAAGTCACTAGACTTAGGTAGTCAGCCCTGATTTCAGGGAGAGAAATCTTAATAAAGCATTAGAGCTGAGTGGTTTTTTTCCTATGTTGCCATTTACCCTACTTTGTTGTACTGTGGATGTTTACAAATGAAAATCGTGTTTTTGTTCCAACAGTAATTGAACAAAAAGGATTTAAAACTGAACTCTTTGATTTTCTTGGATGAAAGTTCTCAATTCAATAACTTTATAGCTATTGGGTTTTTACATCATCTTGCATTTTATGTGACTTTTAGATAAATAATATATACTAAGTTCCCATTTTACACTTAATAAGTGGCAAAGATTTCTAGAAGTCGAATATGAGAATGAGAAGCTGATATTTAAACAGATTGGATATAATTTGATCATAATTTGTATTTCTGTTTGTACTAAGTACATTTTTCTTCAGTGACTCAGTTTATGCTATATGGTGCCTTGTTAGATTTACTTTATTGAGCTCCTCTCAGGTCGAATTCTGATATACCTGGCTCGAAATTTTTTGAGAAGAGGCTAAGATTTATATGCACGTTATTTACTTCCAACCTCAAAAACAGTAGAAATGCTAAAAAATTCCTGTGCACTGTCGACCTCATTCACTTTTCCTGGCACTGTTCATTCTTAACTTAAGCCTCTTTATTGCTGAAGTGTCATTCTATTTTTTCCTGAAGTTCCTAAACAAATATAAGCTTAATTAGAGAATGCTTGAAAATCTGTTTCAACATCTCACATTTTAACATTGCTTTGTTAGTCGTTCTTACTAAAAGCATGTGCATTGAAATAAAGTGTTGTGGTGAAGTTGGACAAAGCACACAGAATGGAAAAGGGCGGAGGGTAACTAGAACTTCTGTGAGCCAAGGACCGCTTCATGGGAAGGCCACGGGAATAGAATGTGCAAGGACTGGAGTTGGGGGGCAGGGGAGGACGGGACAGGAAGCACGGCATTATACCTCAAGTGTTTATATCATCGATTGACTGATTGGTTTCATTAAGGTATAACAGACAGTGAAATGTATCGATCTCAAGTGCAAGGTCAAATGTGTACAAGCTAAAACTAAAAACTGTCTCAAAATTTACTTTTCCATCATGGGTAATTATATTTGTGATAAAAGGAAACTGTTATCTGGGCACAGAATAACCAGTATCTAACAGAGAAAAAACTCAAATTCTAGTTGCTCCTTTTTGACTTGCATATTATAAATTTAAACATTTGCAGTAAAGGAGTCACAAAACTTCTTGTTTCCTTGTAAATAAACCTATCATATTTAGCTAATTTTGCTAAACTTTAATACATTTTGCTGCTTCTAACTTATCTACATTTATTATAACCCAGGTTCACAGAGTACATTTTGTTCATACTTTCAACACTTTTTACATATCTTCAAGTACATTTCACTATTTTCTTTCATATTTTGGCGCAACCAGACCTTTTTTCTTTAAAACAAAATATTTTCTTTTTATCTCTTTTCCCAGATAAACAGCCCATTCTTCCACAATAGACATTAGGCTGTTTTTATGTCTCAGCAATTGCAAATAATGTTGCAGTGAACGTGAGAAAGCAGACTTCTCTTTGAGATGCTTATTTAACTATGTTCAGCTACGTACCCAGAAGTAAGATCGACGGATCATGTGGTAGTTCTGTTTCTAATTTTTTGAGGAACTCTTACAGTGCTTTCCATTATGGCTATACCAACTTACATTCTCACCAACAGTGTACAAGAGTTCCCTGTTCTCCACATCCTCACCAGCAGTTTTTGTCTCTTGTCCTTTCTTGTAACAGCCATCCTAACAGGTGAAAAGGAGATATCTCATTGTGGTTTTCATTTCCTTAATGATTCCTAATGTTGAGCACCTTTTGATGTATCTGTTAGCCATTAGAATATCTTTGGGAAAATGTCTACTCAGGTCATTTGACTATTTTTTGAGCTGTTTGATTTTTTGATACAGAATGTAATAACATTTCTTATCAAAGTGGGACAAATAATTCTAAAACTTGTAACAAAAAAGACCCCGAATAACTAAAGCAACACTAAGAAGCAATGAAGCTGGAGGCATCACACTTTCTGACATCATCTGCATTATAAAGCTATAGTAATCAAAAGAGTATGGTGCTTGCATGAAAACAGACACAGAAACCAATGGGACAGAACTGACAGCCCAGAAATGCATCCATGCGTGTACAGTCAACTGATCTTTGACTAACACTCAATGGAGACAAGATAGTCTTCCATCAATGGTGCTGGGAAAACTGAATATTCACATGGAAAAGGATGAAACTGGATCCATATCTCACATCATTCACAAAAATTACCCTGAAATTGGTTAACTTAAACACAAAACCTAAAACCACAAAAAAATCTATAAGAAAGCAAAACTTGACAAGCTCTTTGACACTGGTCTTTGCAACGATTTTATGGATATGACAACAAAAGCATAGGCAACAAAAGCAAAGCTAAAAAAGTAAGACTATATCAAACTAAAAAGCTTTTGCACAGGAACATAATGATCATCAAAATAAAAAGTCAGCTTACAGAATGGGGGAAAATATTTGTAAACCACATATCTGATAGGGGGTTAATATCCAAAATATATAAGGAACTCACATAATTCTTATTCCTATACAAAGTAGAATATCATGTTTACTGTGATAGAAAGAAAACAAAGAGTTGTTTTAAAACAAATATTAGTAACTCTAATTAAAAAATTCTACTTATCAGAAACATACTAAATTAACTTTTTAGAATAAAATGATAAACTCTGTATTCATTAATCATATTTTAAAAGACTCTAAGTTACATTAAAAACTTCCAAATATCACATTTTTCTCTAACCACAATCAAGGATACTACCTTAATTCATTGAATTTTAGAATATTTTTTTACAGAAAAAAATTACTATCTAGCTTTTAATGGACTATTTTGGGGAGAAAAGAAGTTTCTTTAACATTTAACACATTAAATTTTAAAAAGGTAAACTTTAAAAAAAATTTATGAATTTTTTTTCATTTTCAATTAATATAAATCCTAACTACATATCAATTAAAACCTGAGCTCCTGTAGATAATAAGAGACTTTAAAATCTCATTTACTGAATGCTTGTTTAATGGAGCCTTTCAAATGAAGACCCTTGTTCATAACAAAAGTTCCTATTACTGCCGCAGCAATTCCAAATTGCCCTTTATGAAATTGTGCTGAGTAGAGAGATCTGCAGGGACTTCCCTGGGGTCCAGTGGCTAAGACTCCACGCTCCCAGCGCAGAGGGCCAGGTTTCCATCCATGGTCAGGGAACCAGATCCCACATGATATAACTAAGAATTCACATGCTTCAACTAAAAGTCCTGAATGTCACAACCAAGACCTTGCACAGCTAAGTAAGTAAATAAATAAACAATTTTTTTTAAATAAAGAGATTTATCTTTGAGTTAAGATTGTAACAAGAATTATGAAGAAAGCAGATTTTTAGTCTGGAGGGAACACTGACTTAAGAACCTCATGAAAACAGCAATAGTCAGTAAACACTACAGTTGTGAAACCATGTGTCTCCAGAACCTGGCCAAAAATTAACTGTCACCAAGACTAATGGCCCAGAGGAGTTCCCGGCCCTGACAGGGGGAATTATACTATTCTCAGAAACATGAAGACAATACTGAGGAATGTCCTTATAAAGTTTTCAAAGTGTGACATGATATTTCGAATCATCAGCTTCTTTCCATTTGAGAGGATGATTTTTCCAACCTTTATTTGTTTCTTGCCCTTTCAACTTCATCTTATAAACCAGGGGTCAGCAAACCATAGCCAGAAGCTTAAATCCAGACCAACATCTGTTTGTGTAAATAAAGTTTTATTGGAACACAGCCTTGTGCACTCATTACCTATTGTCCACAGTTTTCAGGCTGCAATACAGATTTGAGTAGTTACAGCCAGGACTGTCTGACCCAGAGAACATAAACATTTACCACCCGGCCTTTTACAGAAAAACATTTGTTGAACCTTATTAGAGGCATAAATCCTTACAGACAACAGACAGGCCGAGATGGTAGCTCAGTTCAGTTCAGTTCAGTCGCTCAGTCATGTCCAACTCTTTGTGACCCCGTGAACCGCAGCACGCCAGGCCTCCCTGTCCATCACCAGCTCCCAGAGTCCACCCAAACCCATGTCCATTGAGTTGGTGATGCCATGGTAGTTAGTGGTATATTAATGCTTTGAAAGACCCATGTAAAGGAAATTGTGTACACCTTTGACCAACGACCAACAAGTCTGGGGGATTCTCTTCCCAGAATGGAGAAGAAAACACAATATCGCGGAATCTGAAATAATTGAAGCACAAATGAAGCATAAAAGTTACATTCACAGGCACGTGGCCTCAGTTGGGGAAGACTGTAGGTATCGCTGATGTCCACACTGTCACAGAGGTGAGCTCCTTGTCAAGGCCAGGGAGGGATGTGGCCAAGTCCTGCCGGAGCTCTGCTCACTAAGACCATCAGAGTCACTCTGTTGGTAGGTTTATCACCTTGCTACGACAAAGGAAAATGCTAACCGTGAGGAACTCTGAGGAGTCTCAGAATGAGGGATCAGGGAAGGTTATTTATCTCATTTTGGATACTGGCATTACTCATGGGTGGTATTCACAGGAGCTGAACTGATACTGTAAAATGAGAAGGTGCTGGAAGATCAGTACCATACCTTTAAAATATATGAGCCTCTATAGGATTACTATTTGGTCAGTTGGTCTGTGTTACAACCTGAAACATACGGGTCTGAAAAAACTGGTGTTAAATGGGTTTGACCTTAAATAGATTATCTTGCATGCAATGCTTTGGCACAGTTTATCTGTTTTTTGAGTCCTTTGACTGTTCTGATGTGTGGTTTCTATTTTAAGGATCAGTATAATAACATGAGTTTGAATAATAAATATCACATTTAGATGTGCAGGAAGAAGATGCCTCTGAGGATGTACGGCTTCTATTTGTATTTTTCTTATATTGGCCTAGCTTAGGTTATATTTTTTATAAGATGCCCCCTCTTCTCTTGGCCTATGGACAGCCATTGATAGGCATCAAGAGGAGAGTCATCAAATGCTAAGTGCTCCTCCCAAGATCTTGCCCTCTTTTTCTTCTCAGACATAATTCAGCTCTATTTCATTGCTTTCTGCTTTAAACTCCAGGGGCCTCTCAATGTTCCTTTTAGCCCGTCACCTCCAGAAGCCCAGGTCTCCTTGGGCTTGTCTTATGTTTCTAACCTACAGATTTTGAGCTTACAGTACTTTTACATGTGAGCTTTTCTTATTCCCTACTTGTTTTATTATTTCTATGGCACTTATCATCCTTTGACATAACACACATTTCACTGATTTTCTTAAATATCGGTGTTGCTTATTATGGCAGGCAGAATTCTAAAGATGCTCTCTTCCCAAGATTTCCATTTGGTTGTTATTCAATCAAACATTAATAGAGGTACTGCTGTGAAGGGACTTTGCACGTGTAGAAAAATCCCTAAACTGTTGACCTTAAGATAATAGAGATTATCCATCCATCCAGGTGTAACTGACTCTGCCAGACAAGCCGTTTTAAAGCAGTTTCTGCTGACTGGTAGCAGAAAGGAAAGACAGAGATATTCAGATTAAGAGAACTTGATGTGCCATTGCTGGTTTTGTTGAAGAAATGGATCACGTGAAAGGAGCAGTCACGAGAAGCTGAGTGATTCTTGGTTGACAGTCAAAAAGCAAAGGAGGACCTCAGTTCTGCAACTGCAAAGAAATGAGCTCTGCCAACAATGTGAATGATCTTGGAAGTAGATTCTTTCTCAGAAACTCAGATAATAACCTATCCCTGCTGACATCTTGTTTTATCATCCTTGTGAGAATATAAATAGAGGACCCAACCAACACAAGTCAGACTTCAGACCTACAGAACTGAGATAATAAATACATGCTGTTTGAAGCTGTAAGAATAAGCTTAAGAATAGAGAATAAGAATAGAGTTATTTCCCCTATTTTTTCACTGGTACATCTTTAGCACCTACTATTGTGCCTGATGAATAAGAAACATTTAAGAAATAATTCCAAATTAATATTTTAAACTAAACACAGTGAATAATACGAGACTTTTTTAATCCTGTAGACTCCACTCTGTATATTTTATTGTAAGTTCAGTTAACTATTAAGAGTTAAGCGTTTGAGAGTCCATCTAACAACCTTACATAACTGTAATCTTATTAAACTTATAAAAGGCATCAATGTTACACTTACAAGTGTTTAATTCTTTTTTTTTTAGGATGAATTGATTACCAGACACTGAATACTTAATTTAATGCATGTTTTGGTGCACTTTATGTGACACAAATTAATTTGCAGTAGAGGCAGGAAGCCTATCTCTAAGGTAATTAGTCATGGTCAAGTCTTAATTATCTTCTTAAATAGGAAAACAACAGATTTATAAAGATATCTACTACGGTATTCTTGAGGAGTACTCTGTCTTATTTGTTAATAACTCTTTCCACTAAAATAAAACATTCTATGATACAGATTTCAATGCAAGGACTTTGAAATAGTGATACCTATTTTTGAACACCTACAATGTTTCAGGCTCTGTGCATTCCTTCCAACCACACCATAAGGTGCTTTTATTTCTATTTTATACATGAGGAAAGTGAGCCTCTGAGGTATTAAGTAACTAATGCAGTGTAAGAAAAATTGAATCAGGAAATCTAAGATTGGACACACAGTTGGACACGACTTAGTGACTGAACAACAACCTATTCGGCTACATTGTCAACCAGTGATTTTTTTGTTGTTGTTTATTAAATGCATCCATAATTACCAAGAATATATATGAGTTTACATCCATATCTGAGTATATGCACAGTGTATGTAACTAAGATTTATTTTGTATCAACAAAATATGATCATCATTTTCCTAGACAACAATTTGACCTTGGAAACTTGGTTAGAAAGACAGAGTTATATGTCATGAGAGCAGTAATCATATTTACAAAATAAGTGCAAATGTGAGCTGAGTTTAATCTACAAAAGGACTGAATAACCGTAAAGTGACCAACTATTAATTAATTGTTCTTCCCTGGTGGCTCAGAGAGTAAAGAGTCTGCCTGCAATGTGGGAGACCCGAGTTCGATCCCTGGGTGGGGAAGACACCCCTGGAGAAGGAAATGGCAACCCCCTACAATATTCTTGCCAGGAAAATCCAATGGACGGAGGAGTCTGGCAGGCTACATACAATTCATGGGGTCACAAAGAGTCAGACACGACTAAGTAACTTCACTCACTCATTAATTAATTGACATTTCTTATTCTTTTTTACAGTACATGGTGATTGAGAGTATATTGTGTGCCTGGCATTGTACCCTAGGCTAAATACAATATGAGATTTGTCCTTGGTATTTTGGGAGCTTTGAGAAAGGGATCTGAGGTGATAGATTGACAGCCAAGGCTGAGAGGTGAGTGTTAGCCTGAAGAAGGGACGTTTAGAGGGGGAAAGAGAAGTGCAGGAATATTTCAGACTGAGAGAAAGTGAGAGAAAAGGACTTAGAATGAAGAAGACCTTGCTTTTTTTCTGAGGAACTTAAAGAAGTGCACTGATGTTGGATAATAGAGTCCATTGTAGGGAAACGTAGCACATGGAAAGAGAGATTAAAAAAGATGAGGTTTCAGTGTGCAATGCCTTCTAGGTCACATTAATAAAGCTGAAATCTATGTGGTGCCACTGAAGGGAATGCCATGAGTAGGTTTTATATTTGTTCACTCACTCACTCAGCAATAGTCATTAAAGGCTTGCTCTGCGCCCTGTGCACCAGGCCCAGGCTTCTGGGTTAGGAACTGCAGGCTGCAGTGAATTCATCACTGTCAGGGTCCTTTCCCAAAAAGAGCTTATTATCTGGATTGATGACTTTGAAAGGGCAATATGTTGCAATATAAATAATAAATTGTAACAAAGAAAGACCAGATAGAGGGAGGTGGAAGCACACAAGGATAACTTCCTGAGCTAAGGACACAGGATCTAGCAGCAAGGAGGTCTTGGTGACAGAGATGGGGATATAATGGATGGCAGAGGCATTTAGACCCCAACTTCTTTTGTAGAGGTGGGACTCGATGGAGAACAGGTACAATATATACTCATCACTGTATTTCCAGTCCTTGTTTCCTAATTTAACCTTGAGTCTGAATCATCATCTTTGCAGGGTCATTGATTCCAAGAAATCTTGATTTGAAAGTGTGCCCAACATCTACCTAACCTATTACCTGGGGTTGAATGTGGTGGTTTCAGGCCCTTTATCACAATATTTTAAATTTGCAATTACTATCTTAAATTTGCAATGAATGAAAACCTTGACTCTTCAGACATTTTTATTTTCAGTATTGTTGGGATAGAGTCACATTCAGTTAAATTATGCTTAGCGTGGTGATGATGACTGGTTAGTGATTCTCTCTTTCCCCCAAATATCTACTAATGTAGTTAAAAGTTTACAAGATGGTCACTTCTCAAATTGATGGCCTATTTCAGTAACTATTCTGTGCATTGATTTTTCTGTGCTGTGAAATTGATTCTTATATAGATAGGTTTGTGTTGTAGCATTTCATAGGTAAATGTTTCTTTTCCTTCACAGTATTCAAAGCAAAAATGTTCAAATGGTTGCTTCATTTTTCTTTCCTACCCTTAATAGAAAAAGTAAATTCACTCATTTTCTGGCTTTAGTGTGCTTTTTAGTTTTTAAATTTGTAGTAAGTTTATAAAATACATGCTTTTAAAACTATATTATTGGTTTATACAAAGATAAATATAGTCAACAATTTATCTAGTTACTTTTTAAATATTAAAGATAGGATGCAACTATAATTTGCAAAACAGTTCATTCATCTATTACATTCCTACAACAAAAATATGAACATTCATACTCTCTGTTTACAGACCCTCATTTTCTTGCAAAAAAAGGTATTTGGAGATTTGAAAGTTTCAATTTATATTTAGATCTGACAGGAACACATTTCAGAATAAATTCTAAGTCCCCTGACAATTTTTAATGTCTAAGCTTAAATTTTTATTAGTTGTGTTATGATTTATCTGATGGAAGTCACAGAGTTTAGATTTAAATTTATTTGTGTTTAACTTCTCTTCCATTAAAGTTTGTTTTAGTAGACTGTCTAATCTTTGCTCTGAAGTGTTATACATTCAAACTTCAGTAGCATCATGTTATAAATCATGAAAAAGCTTGACAGCTTTGGAGAAAAAAGTATAGAATTGTTTCTTCAAATTGTCATAATGCTTTAATGTTTTGAACATTAATTAAAAATTAAAATATATGACAAAGTGTTTAATATTTCTTAGACATCCTAGGGCCACCCCTATTTCTAATTTGATATATTTTCTTTATTAAAAATTTCAGCTTTATTTGCTTAGTCCACTTTTTTCCATCTTCTTTTTCTTCTTATTTCTAGCAATATACTTAACACCACAGTTGCACAAATGAAAAACTTAGAATAAAAATCGTCAGTCAAAACCTCTGAGGACTTCCCTGGGAGTTTTTATGAGGACTTCCCTGGTGTCCAATGGTTAAGAACTTGAGCATTTCCAGTCCACAAGTGTGGTTTGATCCCTGGTCAGGGAACTAAGATCCCATGTGCCTTGTGGAGTAGCCAAAAACAAATAAACAAAGCAAAAAATATTTCTGTTTTATGCATTTCCTTTGATTCAATATATATCAGTGTTTACAGCATGCAACACTTGATGTAAGCTAACAAGTACCTTAAATGATCAAACATTTTAACTTACTAATAAACTATTTAAGTACTCAATAAAGATGGGTTTCTCTGTTCTAATTCTTAATCTTGCCTTTAACCCTTTAAAGGCAAAGCTTGTAAAATAATACAAAGCTTTACATTGGGATGTAACTTGATGGCTACATTATAAAAATCTATAGGATAAGGAAGAAGCAAAGCCTCTCTTTCGAACAGTAGTTTCTAGAACAGTAAATTTCATCCACTTCTCTGTCGTTAATTCTATGATAAATCTCCTTTGTGAAAAGTTTCTATATAATTCAAGCAAGTTTTCATTATAATTGGCAAGAGGGTTATAATCCGCAAGAAGGTTATAATCCATATTTAAGGTTTCTGTCAAATTCAAATGTTTTTCTCTTGCTTTGAAGACTTTCAAATGTCATTTGTCTGCATTAAAATTGTGTTTTTCCCACTTAAAATCATCTCGCTTTTAATAATCGAGAATGATAGGTGAGTGAATATTCTCCAAAGAAATTAAAAACTGTGGATTTAAAATTCTATTTTTTTCCTTATAAAATCTTAACGGTATCTTTTCTACTTTATGGAAGCAGACTAAAAACTGATTGAAAAGCAAGTTAAAATTTTCATTTCACCGTTATGTATAAAAACTGATACGGAAAAATCAGGTGTTCAAAGATTATTACTCTTCTCTGTATTTCAGACTCTTGAACATAGAGGGCGCTGTTACATTAATGAAGATGAACTTCAAGCCGCGTTTATCGTTCCTTTTAATGGCAAGATCATCAGCCCAACTGTGTTCTATGACTGCTATGTATTAATCATTTTATCTATCAGTAAATTTTTTTTTCATAATGCTTTAATGGAGTCCTTCTCATAGGTTTTCATCTGAGATAAGTGAAGATGTGAATATGAACATATGGAAATGTTTATGGAAAACATTAGCTCATATGTTAAATGCCTCGTGAAGTTTTCTGACAGCACCGCTATTCATTTTTAACACATATAATAGTATAGCGTGACAAAAATCAGTTAGCATGAGTCACTAGACATTAAATATCACAATTTATGGAAAGACCAATAACTTACTTTGACATTTTGGAAAGACACACGCTCTTTTCTGTCATATTTATGGCAGGTGATGCCGACCACCATCTTTAGTCTGAGTGATGCTAAATAATTCTGTCAGTACATCAAGTATCCCCAGTTAATTCTCAGAAGTGATCATTCCAAGAAAAACAAGGTTGTTTAAAATATTGTGATTTAAATTGCATTAGTCTTTAGATTTTTTTTTTCCCCTAGCTGGCTTGAAAATAACCTAATAAGGGTATTATGCCTCTGAATGTTTTCTAAAGTGAAAACAATGAGAAGAAAGGTACCAGGTTCTCAATTTGGAATATTATTAATTCCTCTCCTCCAAGGTCTTAAGTGTTTTACTCATCCCTAAATGCTGACTTCATGTTTACCAGCTGCACCACTGTTTTCTTATAGCAAAATACTTACTCAGACTGGCCCAGCTTCAGAGAATGAGTCTTAGCATACAGAAAATGTTATTGGAATGCTTAGGAGAAGTGGTTATTAATTATCACCTGGCTTTACAGCCATTAGATGCCAGGAAAAAAAAAAAAAAAAAACTTTGTAAACAGCACATGCATCAAGAGCCTTAAAATGTGTTTGTCTCTTTAGACACGCTAATCCTATTGTCTAGAATTTCTCCTCAAGATAATATTCTGAAAGAGGAATGATACTTTCATGCAAAACAAGATGATTTTTGCAAATGCTGGAATCATCACAAATAATTACTACTGGTATACGACTCAGTGTGGTATAGAAATATTAAAATAATCATTTTCAAAATGGTATTGACATTTTAAATGAGTTTTGAAATAGAATTATCTGGTAAGAATTATTGATATGCATATTATAGATGGGCTACTCAGATGTCACTAGGGGTAAAGAACCCTCCTGCCAACGCAGGAGATGTACCAGACGTGGGTTTGATCCCTGGGTCGGAAAGATCGCTGGAGGAGGGCATGGCAACCCACTCCAGTATTCTTGCCTGGAGAACCCCGTGGACAGAGGAGCCTGGTGGGCTTCTGTCTGTAGGGTGGCAAAGAGTTGGACATGACTGAAGTGACTTAGTATGCATACGTGTATTATAGATGACGTAACATATGGTAAATAATGAATACAATAATATAAAATAAATTAGGATAAAGTACAGATTCTGAAGCCTGATTCAGGTTCAGATTCTAACCTAATCGCTCGGCGGTCTGAAAAAGGAATAACTTCTCTGCCTCAGCTCCCTCATCTGGAAAATGAGCATGAAGTAAGATTTCAACGATGTGGTCCTTATGAGAACGTTTAATATTGTGTTTAGACCATATCGAAAGTGAAAGTGAAGTGTTAATCACTCAGTCCTGCTTGACTCTTTGTGACCCCATGGACTGCAGCCCACCAGGCTCCTCTGTCCATGGGATTTTCCAAGGCAAGGATACTGGAATGGGTAACCAGTTCCTTCTGTAGGGGATCTTCCCGACCCAGGGATTGAACCTGGGTCTCCTACACTGCAGGCAGATTCTTTATTGACTGAGCTACCAGGAAGCCCACCATATTAAGGGCTTGCTATTGCTATTTTCATGGTTTCTAATATTAAAGTGATATTTTGTAACAATATGTTTGCATTTATCACTATCTAAATCATAACCTTTATCCATGTGTTCTGCAAAGGAAAGATTCTACCGAAAGTAAACTTTAAAAGATGAATTGGTGTGCGCGTGGTGACATTTGAAAGGGAGGAAAATTAAGACTTGGCGACTGCTTTAAAATATACAAGCAGTACTGGAATGAGGTCATATTAGAATATTCAGTCACATCTTTCTTACTTGTGTCTGGGAACTACACGGACATCAAAGCATCCATCTATTATCACTCGGTCTTTTTGCTCCCTGTCGTACTTTAATTATGATGTCTGCGTATCATATCTCACGGTTCTATAATGAGATTTTTTTGGTGTTTTATGTTATCTCTTGATGGAAGAGATATCAATCCATAATTTAGAGATTTTGTGACTACAAAGTTAGCCTCTTACCTGCCACTGGTAAGCTTGTTTTTCATTATAGTTATAATCATAAGTTATGAAATGTCAAGTCACTCTGCTTATCTTTTACAACTTGCCTCCTCACCTGATGCTACTCAGCTCGCTGGGCCCCAGCACTCTCCGTGAAGTGGAGCACGTTAAGCTTCCCCCATCACAGGACTTCACCCTTTTGTTCCCACACTGCCTCGCTTGCCAGAGGGCCAGTCCTCATTTTCGTTCAGATCTGCTTAAACCTGACACATTAGAGAGGGCTTCAGCAGCCACAGGCATTAAAATATCCCCACCCTCATCCCTCTATGGGCTTTCTCGGTGACTCAGATGGTAAAGAAATCCCCTGCAATGCGGGAGACCTGGGTTAGATCCCTGGTTTGGGAAGATCTCCAGGAAGAGGAAACGGCAACCCACTCCAGTATTCTTGTCCAGAGAATCTCATGGACAGAGGAGGCTGGCTGGCTACAGTTCCTAGGGTTGCACAGAGCCGGAGACAGCTGAGGTGACTTAGCATGTACACGGGGAAGCATGCACGCATCACTCTATACTGTATAATTTGTTAATTTTTCAACACAGCTTTTATCATAAACATGTATCTATCTAATTATGAGCTTTTGTCTTCCCCTACTAGGACATAATTTTACTGAAGCATAAACTTTTATTGGTGAAGTGAAGCTCTTATATCACTTGCCTCCAGAAATAAGACTAGTCAATTAATACATATTAAACGGCTGAATGGACATGACTGACAAATTTTATTTCATAGCAGAAGAAATTTATTTTCAAACAATCTTGAAACTTGGTAATTGTAACTAGGTAAACTGTCACATGTAATTTCAACCCAATATATTTACTTTAAAAAGTTGTAGTGCTATTCATGGCATTTTCAAATATTTATAGACTATTCCTATAGGAGAATTAAGCTGGACATCATCAATGAATTATGGAGCAACTGAGGCAGGGCTATGTAAGCACCAAAGCAAAAATATTTGTAAAAATTTGCTCTAAAAAAATGAAGAATAGGAACTTCCCTGGCCATCCAGTGGTTAAGATTTTGCCTTCCAGTGCAGGGAGTCTGGGCCCAGTTTCTGGATGGGGAGCTAAGATCCCATATGCCTGGTGGCCAGGAAACTAAAACATAAAACAGAAGCAATACTGTAACAAATTCAATAAAGACTTTAAAAATTGGTCATATCAAAAAACATTTTTAAAAAATGAAGAATAATTTTGTTCCCATTTTAAAGAGAATGAGTAGATTTAGAAATAAAGGGAAAATGACATCTTACCCAATAAATCTTAATCTAAATACTATTCTAATTATCCAATGATCAGATATCCCCCAAATTAAAAGATAAAATAATACATTATAATTTGGTTTATGGAACTACAATAAGATTTCCTATTCTGTCATCTAGCTAAATTGTGTGATCTGAGCAAACAAACTGAATAAAGATTAATGCCCAAAGGTGGTTTAGTGGCATAAGTGTCCAACTCTTACAACCCCATAGACTGTAGCCGTCAGGGTCCTCTGTCTATGGAATTTCCCAGGCAAGAGTACTGGAGCGGGTGCCATTCCTTCTCCAGGGGATGTTCTCAACCCAAGGGTCAAATCTGGGTCTTGTATGTTGCAGGCAGATTCTTTACTGACTGAGCCACTAGGGACGCTCAATCGCTAAAGGTCTATTCTTAAATATTCATATCTTATGATTGGAATAGAACAAGCAATATTTCTCTCTGAGGAAATATGTAATACACAGTAAAGCCTTTAAGACCAATCTTTGAGACTAAAGAGCCCTCTTGACTTTCTGCATGAAATGACAATATGATAATCAGAGAATCTCAAGTATGGAAAAACAATTATACACATTCTTCCATTGATTCACCACATTTTTAGACCGACATAGGCCTTTTGTTTCTAAGTGTGCTGTTTTTGCTCCATTTTCTAGATAGAACTCCTGTTTAAATCACTAAAGCACACTTCAGTGCTTGTTATTTTAAATAACTGAACAACTTTTAATGATGACTGATCAAAAAGATAACTTCAAGACAGTAGATCCTCAGAAATGCATTCAGAGGCCATGTAAGAAGTGCCACATGCAGTGACTTCTGAAAAGATAGGATCCTGAGGCTTGAAGAGGTTGACTTACAACCATACTACTCACATTCAAATCTTGGCTTGACCACTCACTAACCAACAAAGTGTAATCTTTGGCAAGTCTTACCTCCTCTTGTCTGAATCTCCTTGTAAATAAGATAGGCATTAATAATGATATCCAGACAAGTTGTTTTAAGAATTCACTCAGTAGAAAATCTGGCTTGTTATAAGCCTTTACAAAGTTTGTTTGTTTTAATATAGCTGTTATTATCTTTATGGGCTTTTCCAATTTATTTTGGTAATATGAGGTTGTTTTGACCATTCATGTTAGCCAGTTTATTTGAAACATTGCTACATAATGGTATCAAATTCATGAAAATAAATATCTACATGAGCATCATGTAGTCAATTTTTAAAGACTATGAATGTGAGTCACAAATTATCCATATTCTCCTGATGGCCTGGGTTCCATCCCTGGGTTGGGAAGATCCCCTGGAGAGGGAAGTGGCAACCCACTGCAGTACTCTTGCCTGGAAAATTCCATGGATAGAGGAGCCTAGTAGGCTACAGTCGGACATGACCAAGCGACTTCACTTTCTTTCTTTTCTTCTTTTCTTGCTGATGACTTGATGTGACATCCTTGCTTTCTTTAACTACACTGTAACTGTGTTTCTGTAGTAATAATAACATGACCATTGTGCTAACCAAACTTCATCCTAATAAAAAGAGAATTGCTAGGAAGGGAGAGATAGAGAACATTAAAAAAAATGTTTATGACATAGTCTTTGTCCCTTAAAGGAGAGAAGAATATTCAGAATATAACTTATTTTTCATAAGTCAGGTATAGGTTAATTCACTTAATATTACAAATGTTATTTATTCTATTATATGTATTCTCACTTACTAATTAATTTTCACATGTCTTAGCAAAACTGAAGAACTCCTTCATGAAACTTGGTGAGCAACCTCCTTGGGGAAAACCACCCATTTAGAAGTGTTTTTGGAGGAGATACATTATGCTGTCATTGGAAATTTGATCAATGCCTTGATATTCATGTTTTGGTAAATGGCCTGCTGCTGAACTAATTAGAAAAGGATTGACATGAGTAAAATTTGCATTATTTATTTTGATTCTTCATAATACTTCACATTCTTAACTCCTTCCTATCTCTCTCTTTCTCTCTCTATTTAACACGCACACACACACACACACACACACACACACACACACTCTCTCTCTCTCTCTCATCTGATACAAAGTATTCTCAATGGAGAATCTAAGTAGTCTATTCATTGAGAAATGAACCATTAAGAATATAAGGTCGGAAAAATCCAGCACTCTAGAACTGTATTCAAACATGGGGCATATTCAATTCTTGTATGATATTTGTTAAGAATTAACTACTTGACTATGTAACCCATGTAGTATTTGTTAAGGCTTTTTTCCTTTTTTATTTTACATTCAATCGTGGCTTTCCAGGTTGGTTTTATATTGTTGGTAATTTTCCTGTGACTACCAGAACAAGAGTTAAAATTACAATATGCCATTGCTATTGGGACTCTGCCGTGTGTCTATTCTAACATCTTTATTCTGTGAGAAGAACATGCTGTGCCCAATAAGTAACCTGCCACAGATTTTTTTTTTTCCACAGATATTTTTAAGATGAATCTTTCTTGGAACATTTCCTTTTGCTTTACTTACTATAATCCCATTGGTCAGTTTGTGCCCTCACTCTTTGCTCCTGATAACCTAATTCCTAAGACATTTTGTGTTCTGGCTTTCAACAGGTGGGTGAGATAACTCAATTCTGTCAGAACTTAACAGCTGCACCTTTTCAGGTTTTTCTTACAGAGTTCTTCTAACATTTAATAATAAAAAATAAAAGCAAAAAAAAATTGAAGGCAAGACTGGAAAAAGCTGAAGTTAACTATGATACAAATAGTTATTCAATGAAGTATACAGTTATCCAATGTTATTGTTAAGTCTTTAAATGTTAGAATGACATAGGCACTGATGTCTGACTCTGCAGAGACTGTTCAAATATGATCAGATAGCATAGCTTAGTGTTAGATCTGAGAGAAGTGCCTCACTTATTAAAAAACTCATTAAAAATAATTATTTTTGTTTCAGTCAAGATACTTAAATACAAGAAATGAAAAACTAGTGTGACCAAAGTAAGAAAAAATCATTTTATTAAAAGATCACTGGTGGGAAAAACAGTCACTAAAAAGTCTACGGGATGAGACTCAGAAGACATAAGGACGAAATCACATCTAATGCTGAAGCACAGTAATATTGCTCTGTCATGGGCTAGATACAACTACTTGTGTCTTGACCCTGCCCCTTCTTCGTGTTCTTCGGTGACTGCCATTACTGATGCAGGCATTGCTGCCCTTGGAAACTAACTGATGTTGCCACTGTTGAAACCACTGCCCAAAATGACTTTCCATAGACACATCTTTCTTGTGCCATGGGCTTCAGATCCTAAGGCCTGGATTGCTGTATGTGTGTATCAGAGTCTAAGGCATATGTCTGTGTCCTAACAGCACATGACCAGGAAAATAAGTACTTGGCAGGTTTCACTTTTTGGAGTTATTTCCCCAAGATGGGTAAAAAGGATCCGGTGGTCAATGTAAAAGATATCAGTACCACCAACCATTTACTTCTCCTTCTGTAGAATCCTCCTCTTGAATTTGGTTAACTCTGTAATCTGCTCTTTTTCTTCTTAATATTTATTTCTTTTTAGCTGTGCTGGGTCTCCACTGCTTCTCTTATTGAGGAGCATGGGCTTCAGTAGTTGTGGTGCATGGACTTCGTTGCCCCATGGCACGTGGAATCTTCCCAGGCCAGATATCAAACCCATGTCCCCTTCATTGGCAGGCAGATTCCCAACCTCTGGCCCACCAGGGAAATCTCTGTAACCTTATCTTGATTAACAAGATGTGATGGAAAGGAGGTTAAAAACAAATCACTATGGCTTCCACTTGAGTTTTCTGGAGCATATACTGTTGAGTTGCCGTTCACATTGAAACCTCAGTACCATACAGTGGTAAGTCCAGGAGACCATGTGTAGAAATCCTGACTGATAGCCTAGTACTAATAGAACTTCTCAACCATGTGAATGAGCCCTCTTAGATATCCAAGCCAGTCAAACTCTAAGACCACTGAAGACCCAGCTGACACGTGACTGCAACACTGTGAAAAATCACACTCAGCTAAGCCTAGGAATCCTACAAAATCCACAGCCATGAGATGTCATGTACACGGTTGTTTAACCACTGTATTTTGCAATTGTTATGCAGCAACAGAGGTCATTGAAAGAAGAGAATTTCACAAATGCAGGAAAGGCTTGTAGATCTGGAGCAGGAGAGGTGGAGGGAGCGAGGGAGAGAGCGTGAGAGGAAGGAGGGAAATCGGGCAGAAGGGGAAGAAGAGGACGAGGAAGAGAAATAAACTACAGGTTTACAAATTTTGTTTCTTTTTTCATTCATCCCCTTGAACAGGACATAATAGCTGCTTAAAGCACTAATGTTTCTAAAGCGACAAGGTTTACACTAGATGCTTTCTCTTGGAGGTTTGCTTTCTTGACTATTTCATCATAATGCTTTTCATGTTGAGTTGAGTGTGTGTTCAGTCATGTCTGACTCTTTGCAAGCCCATGGACTGTAGCCTGGCCAGGCTCCTCTGTCCATGGGAATTTTCAGGGAAGAATACTGGAGTGGGTTGCCATCGTAAATCATTGCAATTTTTTGAAGCATGCAATTGTTTTAAAAGATAAAAGATTAAAGCTTTGAGAGAATAGATAATTTGCATAAGATCACATAGTTAATTGTTGCCAGAAGGGAATTCTGAATTCCAGTCTTTATGTATCCCAAAGCAAAGTTTAACTTATTAGATTGTCACGTTTGCCTATTTGTTGTTCTTTTACTTGGCAACATGAAACTGGTTTGGTCAAGTTTGCTTAGTTATTTCAAAGCAAAACATAGCACTTCAGAACTGATTGTTTAGAATTGCCCACATGATTTTGGGAAGATGACAACAATACTTGGTGATGTATGTTGCAAATTATATGTCTAGTTTCATGAAAAAGCTCCCTGAAGTTCTCTACTTGAAATTATTATATTTTTTTGGAAATATACTTGACTAATTACTGCTTCTATCAATATATGCCTTCAGAGCCATTCTGTAGACATACAAAGACCCACTTATCCATAGGCTGTGCCCACAAATTTAAGGACTTAAATATAAGCATAACAGTGACTTCTGGGGTAACTGCAGATAAATTGCTCATACTTGGTACTTATTTATAAAAATTAAGTAGTGTATTGGGAGAGTTATTGGGCCTTTTTAGCTGGCTTGTCAAACTGAATGATTATGGGGTCACACAGTAAGATACTTACTAAAATAAATTAGCCTATTTGTAATGAATCTTTGTTTAGGCTGTACTGCTAACCAGTTGTTGCAATAGGACAGTTATAACAATGGATATGTGCAAGTACATTATTCCCTAATAGCTTGCTAAATTAGAATCAAAACAGGCCTACACCAGCATGTGTCAAAGTTGAATGGCAATTTAATAAACACCGACATATTTTCTGATCTGCCTTCTCAAATTACTTAAACAGTTTGTTCAAAATTGTGACAGTCAGAAATGGTGCTAAGAATGAGGATTCAAAGGGTATTAATACTAACAAAATTCATATAGATGGTTAACAAGAAATCTTACAGTCAAAAGGGAATATGAAAGTATGTATCTTTGAGCTTGCCTAATATTTATTATTTATGAAATATGTATTATTAAAGTTAAAAAATTGGATAAACTTTCCAGAAATAAAAAATACATCTTCAGTGTTAATTTATACTGAATATATTGTGAACACACATTAAAACAAAGTGATTAATGAAGCTTAATATGACTGACTCATTATTGCAGAGAATAACTTGGCTATTGGCACATAGAGTGTGCAATTTCTCCAAATTTACAAACAACTTCTTCATATCTTACTTCCCTATCTAGTTACTGCTCTACATTTTTTTTTTTTTTTTTTTGGATCAGCACCACCTTCTGTTGGAAAATCACTGTCTCTTTTGATCTCTTATTCTCTGTTGTTCCTCAGTAGTCTGATTTGGTATTTTCTCTGAGCTTCTTTCCTGGTGGCTCAGTTGGTAAAGAATCCACCTGCAATGCAGGAGACTCTGGTTTGATACCTGGGTTGGGACGATCCCCTGGAGAAGGGATAGGCTGCCCACTCTGGTTTTCATGGGCTTTCTTGGTGGCTCAGAGAGTAAAGAATCTGCCCGTGATGCAGGAGACCTGGGATCGATTGCTGGGCTGGGAAGATCCCCTGGAGGAGGGCATGGCAACCCACTCCACTCTCTTGCCTGGAGAATCCGCATGGACAGAGGAGCCTGGCTAAAGTCCATGTGGTCGCAAAAAATGGACAAGAGCACACTGCGCCGCCCAGCCCCACAGTCTTCTGAAACTCTCGGTATCCTAGGAAGACACTGAAACACAAGTCTGCTGACTCCTTCCCCAAGTGGGCTGGACTCAGAAGGGCTGACCAGAGCCGTGCCTGGCCTCCTCCACACACATTATTTGAGAAACCATTCATCCCAGAGGCAAATGAGCTCACAACACACAATGACAAGATATTTGCAGGGCACCTTTACTTCACAGGAAAAGAGGAAAGGAGATCCTTTTACCACGTGCTCAGTCGCTCAGTCCTGTCTGGCTCTTTGTGACCCCGTGGACTGTAGCCCGCCTGACTCCACTGTCCATGGGGATTCTCCAGGCAAGAATACAGGGTGGGTTGCCATGCTTTCCTTCAGGGGATCTTCCCAACTCAGGGATCAAACCCAGGTCTCCCGCATTGCAGGTGGATTCTTTACTGTCTGATCCACCAGGGAAGCCCAATCCTTTTATCAGCCCCCACTAATTTCCTACCCTTAGCAACCATGAGCTTTTTTTTTTTTTTAGATTCCAGATAAAAGTGATACCATGTAGTATTTGTTCTCTGTTGGGCTTATTTTACTAGCATAATGCCATTAAGTTTCATCCATGATGTGGCAAGTGATAAGATTTCTTTCTTTTTTTTTAAGGCTGAATAGTATTACATTAAATATATCCATTATATATTATCTTTATAATGGATAGAGATATATTCATTATATATTTATAATGGATATCATACATACCCATTATATATAATCATATAGTAATATGCATTCATTATACATACATATGCATATGTGTGTATATATATATCAGTTCAGTTCAGTCCAGTAGCTCAGTCATGTCTGACTCTTTGAGACCCCATGCGTTGCACCACACCAGGCTTCCCTCTCCATCACCAACTCCTGGCACCTACTCAAACTCATGTCCATCACATCAGTGACGCCATCCAACGATCTCATCCTCTGTCATCCCCATCTCCTCCCACCTTCAATCTTTCCCAGCATTAGGGTCTTTTCCAATGAGTCAGTTCTTTGCATCAGGTGGCTTAAAAATTGGAGTCTCAGCATCAACATCAGTCCTTCCAATGAATATTCAGGACTGATTTCCTTTATGATTGACTGGCTTGGGTTTGATCTCCTTGTAGTCCAAAGGACTCTCAAGGGTATTCTCCAACACCACAGTTCAAAAGCATCAATTTTTGGCACTCAGCTTTCTTCACAGTCCAACTCTCACATCCATACATGACTACTGGAAAAACCATAGCTTTGACTAGATGGACCTTTGTTGGTTAAGTGATGTCTCTGCTTTTTAATATGCTGTCTAGGTTGGTCATATCTTTTCTTACAAGGAGCAAGCATCTTTTAATTTCATGGCTGCAATCACTATCTGCAGTGATTTTGTAGCCCCCACAAAAATAAAGTCTCTTACTGTTTCCATTGTTTCCCCATCTATTTGCCATGAGGTGATGGGCCTGGATGCCATGATCTTAGTTTTCTGAATGTTGAGTTTTAAGCCAACTTTTTCACTCTCCTCTTTCACTTTCATCAAGAGGCTCTTTAGTTCTTCTTTGCTTTCTGCCATAAGGGTGGTCATCTGCATCTCTGAGGTTTTGTAAATACCCAGAAGTAGGGGTTCTGAGTCATATGGTGGCTCTACTTTTAATTTCTTGAGTAGACTCCATACTGTTTTCCAAAGTGTTACACTAATTTACATTCCCACCAACAGTGCAAATGGGTTCTCTTTTCTCCACATTCCTTTCAGCATTTGTTATCTCTTTCCTTTTTAGTAATATACATACTAACAGGTGTGCCAACAAAGGTATGTCTAGTCAAAGCTATGGTTTTTCCAGTGGTCATATGTGGATGTGAGAGTTGGACCATAAAGAAAGCTGAGCACTGAAGAACTGATGCTTTTGAACTGTGGTGTTGGAGAAGACTCTTGAGAGTCCCTTGGACTGCAAGGAGATCCAACCAGTCCATCCTAAGGGAGATCAGTCCTGGGTGTTCATTGGAAGGACTGATGCTGAAGCTGAAACTCCAGTACTTTGGCCACCTGATGCGAAGAATCGACTCATTAGAAAAGACCCTGATCCTGGGAAAGGTTGAAGGTGGGAGGAGAAGGGGACGACAGAGGATGAGATGGTTGAAAGTCATCACCAACTCAGTGGACATGAGTTTGAGTAGGCTCCAGGAGTTGATGATGAACAGGGAAGCCTGGCATGCTGCAGTCCATGGGGTCACAAAGAGTCAGACACGACTGAGCAACTGAACTGAACTGGACAGGCGTGAGGTGATATTTCATTGTGGTTTTGGCTTTCATTTTCCTGATGCTTAGTGATACAGAACACCATTCATGTACTTGTTGACCATGCGTATGCTGTCTTTGTTTTTTTCTTTATTGAGGCCTGGTACTGTGCTACCTACTATGGAGGGAAAGGTGTAAAAAGCTGACACAGACCTTGTCCTCAAAAAGCTGACAGACCAGGGGACCAGATGAGGAAACAGGCAGAGACAGCAGAGGCTCCACAGCACAGCACTTAAGAACATGGGGGTCTCTGGAGCCGGAGTGCCCATCTTCGAATCTGGTTCTACCTCTTATCAGTGATTCTGTGAAAGTGACTCATCTTTGTGTGCAGTTTTCTTTTCTGTAAAGTGGGAGCTATAACAGTAGTCCCTGTCTCACAGGTTGTTTTGAGGGTTTAAGTAAAGCACTTAAAACAGTAACTGGTACACAAAGTAAGCTCCATATAAATATTTGATACAGACCGTGATAGATACTAAAGAGCAGGATGTGCGCGCATAAGAGGTACCTGGCCCCTCTTGTGGGATCCAGGGGACCTGATGATACGTGAGAGTTGCCTAGTCATGCCTGGATATGGTCTTGTTGTAAGAAGGTTCCAGACCCAGGATCATGTAAACCAGTGCTTCCCTCATTCCAGGCAATTTCAATCTTTTGCGTCTGGAGATCCAGTTTTCCCAGCGCCATTTGTTGCAGGGACTAAGCTTTCCTCACGTATGTTCCTGGCCCCCTTGTCAAAGATTAGGTGACCGTGTATGTGTGGGTTTATTTCTGGGCAGCCTCTTGTGTTTCACCGGTCTGTTTTCAGCCCAGGACATACCGTTTTGATTACGACAGCCTCGTAATAGGGTTTCAAATCAGGAAGTGTGATGTTTCTAGCTTTTTCTACTTCCTCAGAATTCTTTGGCTATTTGGGGTATTTTGCAGTTCCACACAAATTTTAAGATTAAAAAAAAAGATTTCTGTCAAAAATGGAATTATGATAGAGGATGTACTAAATCTATCGTTGCATGTTTTAATTACCTTACTTAGGAAATCCATTCACAATATACACATATGTCAAATTATCATGTTGTGCACTTGACATATATACAACCACACGTGCCAATTATACCTTGGAGAAAAAAAGAAAAAAGTGTACTGCATTACAAATTGTATCAGAACAGAAATATCAATATAGAAAGACCTACAATTTCATAGTAACTTAAGAAATCATACTAAACTGTTTAAGTAAATATATTATCAAAAAAATCACAAAGAATCAATAAAATATCAATAAAACATTTGGTATGAAAAATGTGAGAGTTAACAAAAGAAGACAGTAGGTAAAATAGAACTAGAAACAAATTAGAAAATTGTAAAATCAGAATTGGAAATTTCACAAAAGTATAAAACCCAATAAGGAAACACAAGAGATATGAATAAGAAAAAAAAAAAAGTGACATGCAGATCATAGGTGTCTCAGAAAGACTGAAAAATAAAAATGAAGAATAAAGATATTTGAAAAGTAATGAAGATAAATGTATTGTAATAAAAACAAAGCAAGAAATTGATAAGAGATCTGATGCTATTAAAAGGGCTCATGCATCACCAAAGGGATAGAAAAAACTTTAGTCCTAAATATAAAGTGAAATTTAAAATATCAAAGACAAAAAGATTATAAGAAAAAAGAGAAGGTGACAGATAAGCAAGACAAAGGACATGGACAAGAGGGATATATTCATACCTATGGCTGATTCATGTTGAGATTTGACAGAAAACAGCAAAACTCTGTAAAGTGATTATCCTTCAATAAAAATAAATTAATTAAACAAAGAAAAAAAGACAAAAAAAAAAAACATGAATGAGAGAAGATGATGAAACTGTATTTCTAGAATCTGAAGGAAAATGATTTAGAATTTTATTCCATCAAATTTCCATTTAAATACAGTGCTTAACAATATATTCTTGGCTTTACAACTTTTAGAAGTTTGCTACCTGAAAACCACACTAAGTACAGTTATGCGTGGAGTATATAAATAATGTGTACGTGCATGCTAAGTCACTTCAGTTGTGTCTGGCTCTTTGCAACCCTATGGACTGTAGCCTGCCAGGTTCCCCTGTCCATGGGATTCTCCAGGCAAAAATACTGGAGTGGGTTGCCATGCCCTCTTCCTAGGGAATCTTCCAGACCCAGGGATCAAACACCCTCATCTCTTATATCTCCCCCATTGGCAGGCAGGTTCTTCACCACTGTGCCATCTGGGTAGCCCATATAAATAACAGTAGACATCAATTCAGGAGATACCTGAAGAAAAGAAAATCAGATGCCTTAGTAACATTTATTACTGTTTTCATATATATACAGATATAATCCATTTCTGTATCTATTTATTTAGCTCTATCAATCATCATAACCCAATCTTAGAAATCTATATAATAGTATGATAAAGTGGAGGTCAAGAGTTTTTAGAATGAGGAAAATTATTTTATTCTTTTAGACTGAATATAAGGATACCAAATATTTTTAAAGTGAGGAAAGGTGAAAAATGTTTAAAAAATCAAGACAGATATAAGATAAATTATTACTGAAGCAGATATAAATATATTGGTGTTAACAATTAATAGAAATGGATTAAATTCACCAGTTAAGAGACAAAGACTGACAAAAGTAATGAAGGCTTGGAATATACCTGGACTCTTTTCTGCCTGTTCTCGCTTTTGTGTGGTCATGTCATTTAGCCTTGTAGCTTAAGTTCAGTTCAGTTCAGTTCAGTTGTTCAGTCGTGTCCGACTCTTTGCGACCACATGAACCGCAGCACGCCAGGCCTCCCTGTCCATCACCAACTCCTGGGGTGCACCCAAAATCATGTCCATTGAGTGGGTGATGCCATCCAACCATCTCATCCTTTGTCATTCCCTTCTCCTCCTGCCCTCAATCTTTCCCAGCATCAGGGTCTTTTCCAATGAGTCAGACCTTCACATCAGGTGGCCAAAGTATTGGCGTTTCAGCTTCAGCATCAGTCCTTCCAATGAACACTCAGGACTGATCTCCTTTAGGATGGACTGGTTGGATCTCCTTGCAGTCCAAGGGACTCTCAAGAGTCTTCTCCAACACCACAGTTCAAAAGCATCAATTCTTTGGTGCTCAGCTTTCTTCAACCATCCAACTCTCACATCCATACATGACCACTGGAAAAATCATAGCCTTAACTAGATGGACCTTTGTTGGCAAAGTAATGTCTCTGCTTTTTAATATGCTGTCTAGGTTGGTCATAACTTTCCTTCCAAGGAGTAAGCATCTTTTAATTTCCTGGCTGCAATCACCATCTGCAGTGATTTTGGAGCCCAGAAAAATAAAGGCAGACACTATTTCCACTGTTTCTCCATCCATTTGCCATGAAGTGATGGGACTGGATGCCATGATCTTAGTTTTCTGAATGCTGAGCTTCAAGCCAACTTTTTCACTCTCCTTTTTCACTTTCATCAAGAGACTCTTTAGTTCTTCTTGACTTTCTGCCATAAGGGTGGTGTCATCTGCATATCTGAGGTTATTGGTATTTCTCCCAGCAATCTTGATTCCAGTTTGTGCTTCATCCAGCCCAGCGTTTCTCATGATGTACTCTGCATAAAAGTTAAATAAGCAGGGTACAAAATACAGCCTTGACATACTCCTTTTCCTGTTTGGAACCAGTCTGTTATTCCCTGTCCAGTTTTAACTGTTGTTTCCTGACCTGCATACAGGTTTCTCAAGAGGCAGGTCAGGTAGTCTGGTATGCCCATCTCTTGAAGAATTTTCCACAGTTTATTGTGATACATACTATTTAAATACTGTCCACCCCAGATTTGTATTTCCAACCTGGATTCTTTCTAGAACTCTAGACTCAGACATCCAATTACTTGCTCAACATGCACATGATCCATTATTACAGAAGTTACTGGGATTATAATCTAGGGAGTTCAGTGAAGGTTTCCATCCACATGTGTAGTAAACTTTGAAGAATAAAAACAGGGGAATGTCCAAGTGGAGCTGCGAGCAGGGAACCTTCAGGAAATAGGAAGAGATTGAGTAAAGGCTTTATGTGGGTTGGGCAAGGATCCTCTACAGCCCTATAAACCTTGTTACAGATTTTGATCTCTATCCTAACAACAGTAAGAGATGCTTGAAGGATATTAAGCAGGATGACTAAATGATAAATTATGATTTGGAAAAGATCCTTAAGAAAATAAATTGAATTTTACTCATCTGGTGTATTTAGCAAGACACATAGTATATAGCAGAGGCTCAAAAATGTCCTTTGAATCTATGTGAAAATATTCCGAGCTACATCAGTTGTTAATAACCAAGTTTTAAATAATTTCATTATCATATTCTTATACTGGAAAATAGCTCTTTCTTCAGCTCTGTTAGATTGCATTATTTCATGTAAACATTCTCCTCTTTTTATGCTATATTAATATTCTGTGAGTTAACTATGAGTTGCACTTTTCAAGTCATGCTTTATCCATTTAATATAAAATTGAAAAGGTAGAATGCATTTATTGGAGTTGTGAATATCTACTGGATGTTTAAAAATCCTTGGGTCATTTTATCTGCCTAGGTAAAATGTCAAAACCCACTTCTGACTCAGTTTCATTTTAGCAGAGAGGGCCGCTAATTGAAATTAAAAAGAAAAAATATTTTCGCACATGGTCGACAGACCAAATCTGCTGAGGTTTCTATAAGTTTAGCTTGCTGTTGTCTGCTATTTAATTAACCAGTGCACAAATAAAATGTCCTCAGTTTAATTTCCAGTCTGTAGCTCAATACTGTAAACTATTCACAGCATAATTAAAAGTCCTAAAGTCTCCCAGGAATGATATTACCAAGTAAGCAAGCAACCCATGAAATAGAGAAGCCTGACTGTTACTCTGCTAAATTGTGTGTGTTAATAAAGCTGCACAAGTGTTCTTTGCTTAATCTGACTGAGCCGAGAAAACCCCAGCTGGCATCCAAGTCACCTTCTTTTAAAAACCTTTTCAAGCATCTGAGCTCTGGGAGAGCTTCATTAAAGTTAATATTGGAGTTGCATTGTATTTTATTGAATTTCATTGAATTTTCTTCATGAAAGAACTTACTCTCAGATAAATTCACTCCAACGTCACCAAGTATAATTATTGTCAGGTTTCAAGTTTGATGTTTATCTTGAACCAGAGGGAAAAGAAATGTAATAGAAGGTTTTAGAAGAAAAACAAAACGGTTGCAGCTTGACTAATGTCACTTAGAAAAGTTATTCAGTTTTATGTGTATGAGGTTTAAAGGCTACTTCTTTTCTCGGTGGTTATTATTCAAAGAAGTAATTTGAACTTTTAACTAAAATAGCTACATAAGACACCATTGACTTAGTTACTTCAGCCTTATGCAAAGAATCTGATCACTATATGGTGAATACCTCCAACTGCTTCAGTGAAGAAAGTGAAGAAAGGATAAACATAGAGTTAATATTGTATTGCTACAATGTTTGTATAATGATTCTACATATTCCAGCTCTCCCTGAAAGTCAAATATTTTCAGAAACCTAGCCCACTACGTGTTGCTTTGGTATTTTTGATGAAATACGTTAAAAATATTTCATGGTTTGCATCAAATCGAGGTTTTATGAATAGTGCTCCTCCATCTGAAATATCCCAACACAAGATCATTTTGTTGACAAATAGGAAAAGAATTGGCCTGATTGCTTCTTTCCTGAAGGACTGCACATTCTCTCACACTTGAACCATTATCACCTGAACGGCATACATTTATTCAGTGTCAGGCTGAGTGCTTCGTGCAGGGCGCTGTGAATGGAGGAAAGGACGCCTGCTGGGCTGGATTTCACAGATGTTTGCTCATCTGGCGACAATGAGGAGCCAGTGTTACTGATTTTGATGTTGACTTGCATGTTGCATATTTAGAAAAATTCAATATGAGAATTGGTTTATGGTAAACGACAAGAGTATGCAGACTAGACCATCTCAATTGTCAAATTCATAGAACTAGAAGGCTGAAACAAACATACAGGGATTTCTCAGAATTTGGTTTAGGTGCCATGTATTAAAGTGGTTATAAAAAATTCAGGGAAAATGTTCTGTAATCTCCTTTGATAACTCAGTCTGGTGGTAAAAGTGTTTTAGAGAAGCGTTTTCCCGTAAATATCCTCCTGTTTTGATTTTAGTCTTGACCAGAGTGGAAATGAAGGACTGTGTTTTGAGGTGGGTATTCCCTCTTATATATGTTTGACTCAGCAGAGGACAGTGACTTGTCACATCTGCTGCTAACATGTGCTCAGTTCCTCAGCTGTCTCTGACTCTTAGCAAACTCACGTGCTGTAGCCCGCCAGGCTCCTCTGTCGTGGAATTTCCCAGGCAACAACACTGGAGTGGGTTGCCATTTCCTTCTCCAGGGACAGCTTATTTTTTCATATCTCTTATCATCTAGAAAACTTTCCAGGCATATATTCATACAATATGCTGTTTATACAGTATACATTACTATTCACCATTTCTTACTTTGAGGTATCTAACATTTATGTTCTAATTGTGTGAGGATTGAGTTCTTCATTGGGTAAAAAAGTACTTAGTCTTATGGCTAAATTATGTAGTTTTTCCTGATTTATGAATAAGAGATGTTTTCTCAACTTTCTTAACACAGGAACAATTTTTTAAATGAAAAAATGTCTTATTTTTTCCTAAAAAAGTAACCAATTCTATCTAAATTAAAACAAAGAAAAACAGAATAAAAATGCAGTACATTTTCAATGTATAGACACCTGTTTTACATGTACAATTTTTAAAAAATAAGTGCTTACATTAAATAAATGTAATCTGAATTTATTTGACATAAACACTTATTCGTAGTATCTAACAACTGAACTAACTATTGCAGTTCTATAAAATGGATTAAATGTTCTTATAAAAGGAAAAGATATAGCACACAAGTGCAGAATGTCTGGATAGTAAACTCAGGACACATAAAATTGCAATAAACTATCTACTTGGATCTAATATTTGTAAGTTTTTTTAAAAAGCTCTTAAACAGTGTTTTTAAGATAGCGTAGATAAGCCAAAAGAAGAAAAATCATAGCATAAACTCTGCCATGTTACTATCTAAGAGTAGTAGAGCCAGATAAAAATTCACATTATACAATTTTAGTGTTATTGTTCGCAGGGTTTTCACTTACCCTTGTCAAATCCAGTCAAAGTCTACTGGAAGAAAGTAGAGGTACATTCCTTTTCAAGTCCCCTTGGTCTTAATGAGATATTTTCCATGCCTTGGATTCTTGGTTCTGCAGTATTGGACTGTTTCCCCTATTACAGAAGGAAATATAAATTATTTTGTATCCATATTTCTAATCAGAGGGATATACTGAACAATTTTAGTGTTCTTATTGTTCCAGTGAAGGCTTACAACTTTTATTCACCGCTCAATCTATACTTCGCCCTTTTTTCTTGCTTTAGACTCCTAACTCACTGTGGACCTGGTCCTTAACCTGAGGCTAGGAGAGCACTTATCCAGATAATTCTAAGTCTGCTCTGGTGGCAAGATATAATGCTGTTCAGTCAACAATGTGTGAAAATTATTCTTAGTTCCTTCAGGAACGGAAACCATGAGTGCCTTTCAATGCTTTCAGCTTCTATAGTTAAAATATTAAATAATTGCATTGTGGTATTCTTTTTTTCTTTAACCTAGTGTTGCCATCTTAAGGCTAAGAAAGATAATATATATTTACAAAAGCAATGCTGTATTTTAAAAGGTAGAATGATTTTATCTCTTAATGACTTTAACCAATTTTAGTTGAATTTAATAAGATTATCTGTAATCTTCTATATGCTATTTGGGATAACTTAAAAATCAAATTAGAAAGATGTAATATGCTGTCTCCACATGTAAAGACACAAATATGTAGAATGTGACATAACTTTAATGACTCATCTGCCAAAGCAGTAAGGGAGAATACATGATTCTGAAGCAGAAGGACAGTAGGAGAGCAAGGACGGATCAGATGTGGTTTAGAAGTGGATCGAGACTATGAGGCAGGAACCAACAGAGTTGAGTTAGAGGGATCTCTGGATTGAGATGAAAATAAAGAGAGGAGAGAGAATAAACAGGGATAGAGTTAAACAAAATATTATCAGATGTATCAGGCCTAAAATAACTCAATAGATAGAGCAAAAGGGATAGACTGCATAGAAAAAAGGGCTTTCCTGATAGCTCAGTTGGTAAAGAATCCACCTGCAACTCAGGAGACCCAAAGGTAGATATATCCTATCTAAAGGCACATTATCTTTAAGGATGCAGAGGCAGAAAAGAAGAGCGTAATTTCAGCAGTAACAGTGGCAGTTCTTAGCGGAGTTGGCGTGGATCTGTGGGTGATCATTTGTTTTTAGCCTGGTGGTTATAATTGTAAGGGGCTTCTCTGGTGCCTCAGAGGGATAATCGTCTGCCTGCAATGCAGCAGACCTGGGTTTGATCCCTGGGTCAGGAAGATCCCCTGGAGAAGGAAATGGCAACCCACTCCAGTATTCTTGCCTGGAAAATCCCATGGACTGAGAAGCCTGGTAGACTACAGGTCCATGTGATCGCAAAGAGTCGGACCCGACTGAGCGACTTCACTTCCACTATAATTGTAAAGTCTTCTGCACCATCTCCCTCCATTTGACCTGATAATATTAGACAAGACCCATTCACTCAAACAACCAAAGCTTTTAGCAAAGTATGTCCCTACATCCTGAGCACATACAACCTTCCTTATGAATACACATTCATGAAATTCTTCATATTACTTCTCTCACTTTGAAACTTTCACAGCACACTGGATATTTAGAGGCTCTGTAAAACTCTTCCTTCACACAAAAGTGACTACCATGTGTAACTCAGACTTTCCCCGTTTTTTTAACTGGCATTAGGGTATGATTTCACTTCTTATACAACACACTTTAAGAAACGCTATCTTAATTATTCTTTTTTACTTAGAATAGTCCTTTGATGTTTGGAAAGAGTTTATTACTCTTATTAGTCTTACTTTCCAGGCTTTAGTTTCAAATTTCCTTCTATGAAAATATTTCTAAATCCTTCGTTATTATAGTTTTTAAAAAGCATCATAAAATTACATTTGTGGAATAATATAAAGGAATGAGATATTGGGGGGGGGCACATATATATGAGTTCATATTTTTTTCTACTACTTATTTGTTAAGTTAATGTGAGTCATTTTTTAAAATCACTGTGCTATATTGTCCTCTTCTGGAAGAGAAAAAAGAAAAAGATAGCTATGGATCTCTCATGATGGATCATGAAAATGACATAAAACAGAATAATATATATATAAGAGCTTATTTTTGTTCCTATCTCAAAAAATTTAGTCAATTCCATTTCCTTATTATTTTCTCCTTTTATGAAATATATCTTTTTCCATTTTTATTCCTGAGAATTTTTTAATAATTTATAAGACTGTTTTATATCATATGTTCAAATATATAGAAAACATTTTACCTTGATGGATGATGGGAAAAATATTAATGATTTTATTAATAAAAAGATTTGATGAATATTTGAGAATAGAAAAATCCACAGTATGTAAATTTTAAGAAGTCGGACTTTTATGTCAAAATCATTAAAATGTTTTTTCTTCTGATTCACATTTCCTAATTTTATGAATTATGAAATAGTCAGATAAGCAGACAAATATATGTAGAGAAGCTTAATGAAAAGTTCATTGTGATCATAAAGTATATAATAAAATAATGTGTAGCTAACAAAACGCTCCATTTAATGTTGTTAAGTACTATATTTTTAGGGAATTCTGGTTGGATATATATAAAATTCTACACTTCATACTTATTAGAAATGAGAAAATAAGTGCGTTTTTTCCCTTTTTGCTTTGTATATTTTGCTGAATTTATATAAAATAAGTATGGATTATTTATGTAAAATTTTAAATAATGAAAATCAGTTGGCACAGAATAAGAATTAAATATTTCCTTTGATATTTTAAGAGCCTTTGAATCTTTGTAAACTATCCTAAAACAATCCAAACTTGATTTAAATAAAACGCTTCAAACTCAGCTTACCTGTGAAAATTGCATATTTTTCTATAGTATCCCTGAACCTGTGTCTATCCTCACTGAGTACAAATGACAAGATGAAGAAAGGATAAATAGGGGGAAATGCCCCAGAGTTTTGCTGATAACAGTTATAACATTTGTCATATCAATATTTTGTAAATCAACTGAATAGTTCATACTGATAGCAGTTAGAGCACAATTCTGTTTCATAAAATTAGGTCACTGAAATTTCAAGCAGGACTTGATTATTTGAACCAGTCTAGCACTTTTCAGAGTTCAAATAGACTGTAAATGTGCAGACAGAACTAGGCTTTGGCACTAATTATGTTCTGCTTTGTGTAGCATGGACTTAATTTAATATTCTTGGGGCCACAGTAAATCTTACCAGTTTAGGCTTCCTGTTGAGATTTAGTCAAGAAGAACCTTGAATGGGAAAAGCTACTAATAACTCAACCTTAATTTGAATGTTATGGGATGTTATGGGGTCAAACTACAGAATCAGAAAATAGATACCAAAAACATCAAAGGGCATGAAGCCACTGCCTATTAACGCTTGTGGATTGTGATACAGCAGGGAGCCTACGTATTCTGTTCCTGCCTCACACTGCTCGGCCCAGGGCTTATTACTGTTTTGGACAATGGAAATGAAGATTGAAAAACAAAATCAGGTAGTTATATAACCCACAAAAGCTCTACTTAATTAACATAGAAATTCATCAATTGATGATATCAGTGAATAGTGAGAGTCTTAATTGGAATTATGACACGACCCTTATGGCAGAAAGTGAAGAAGAACTAAAGAGCCTCTTGGTAAAAGTGAAAGAGGAGAGTGAAAAAGTTGGCTTAAAGCTCAACATTCAGAAAATTAAGATCATGGCACCTGGTCCCATCACTTCACGGCAAATAGATGAGGAAACAGTGGAAACAGTGGCTGACTTTATTTTTCTGGGCTCCAAAATCACTGCAGATGGTGACTGCAGCCATGAAATTAAAAGATGCTTACTTCTTGGAAGGAAAGTTAAGAACAACCTAGATAGCATATTAAAAAGCAGAGACATTACTTTGCCAACAAAGGTCCGTCTAAACCAGGCTGTGGTTTTTCCAGTAGTTGTGTATGGATATGAGAGTTGGACTATAAAGAAAGCTGAGCACCAAAGAATCGATACTTTTGAACTATGGTGTTGGAGAAGACTCTTGAGAGTCCCTTAGACCACAAGGAGATCCAACCAGTTCATCCTAAGGAAATCATTCCTGAATATTCATTGGAAGGACTGATGTTGAAGCTGAAACTCCAATACTTTGGCCACCTGATGCAAAGAGCTGACTCATTTGAAAAGACCCTGATACTGGGAAAGATTGAAGGCAGGAGGAGAATGGGATGACAGAGGATGAGATGGTTGGATGGCATCACTGACTCAATGGACATGCGTTTGAATAAACTCTGGGAGTTGGTGATGGACAGGAAGGCCTGGCATGGTGCAGTCCATGGGGTCACAAAGAGTCGGACACAACTGAGCAACTGAACTGAACTATTGGTATTATGGACTTTAAAACTACATCAATACTTCCTTAGAGTATTATTGCATAGACTAGTTAAAAATGATTATCACCAGTCAGAATTTCAAATATTTAAAGATAATTATAATACACCTTTTGACATATGATTATGTGAAGAGATCTATATAATCTCTATCTCTCTCTCTCTCTCTCTCTCTATATATATATATATACATATCTCCACATCTATATACCTATAGATATCTATCTCCACATCTATCTATCTATATCCTAAATGGTATATAACATGATTTCTTTACTCTCCTTATTTCTAGTGGAGGCTTTCAATGATTTTACAAGTTTATGTGAAAGATGAGTTACTACCTTAAATTTTCTGTCTCAGAGAATAATTTTGTATTCATCTTACATATTTTAAACTTCTACTGTTTTGAAATAATTTTGACTTATAGAAATGCTTGCAGTAATTGTACACAGAATTTATTTTATTTTTCAGAAGCTTCTCCTAATATTAACCTCTCATGTAAGCACACTAAAATAATCAAAACCAAAAAAAGTAATATTAGCATAATGTTATTAAGTTATAGACCTTATTCATATTTCACCAGTTTTTCCACTGTATACAAATTGATAAACAGAAACCTCAATTAAATAGAGTTAGGAGGCCAGAAAAGGGAGCTTTCATGTGGCTATAGCAGAGCTAAGTGGGAAGAAAAAAGATTCCTCTTCTTTCCTGGCAAGGTCTCAGTCAATGAAAAGCCGTGAATTCTAGGACATTAACATAACATTATATAGCAACCATACTTCAATTAAAAAAAAAAAAATCCATGGACTCTTTATTTATTACAGTCTTCCAAACTTCCTTTTCCTTTCTGTAAGGGTTCTTCCTATGCCTTGCGTGGACTTTCATATGGCTCACCATGGTTGAGACCCCTAAATGCTGATCCCTAATAAGCCTATTTTTGATGGGGAAATATCTGGCTGTCTATTTTCTTTTTCCAGGTCAACATACTAAATGTGTTTCAGGTCAAAATACATAATTTTTATGTTCTTGTGTCCAATCCAGGATCATATTGTATTTAGTTGGTATGTCTCTTCAGTCGCCTCCAACCTGTGACAGTATCTCAGTCTTTCCTTACGTTTCACGATTTGGCACTTTTGACGATTACTAGTTAGTTACTTAGTGGTTTCTAGGTAAAATGTCCCTCATGTTGTATTTGTCTGTATTTTCTCATGATTGGGATGAAAATATGTATACTTACAGAAATTTTCCAATTAGTAAATGCAGAAAGAAAGAAAGAACTAGAAAATCATCTTTAGAAAAGTGCCATAGTAATAATTGCAGAAGATAACATCTACTGATAGACGGGGCTTCCCTCATAGCTCAGTTGGTAACGAATTTGCCTGCAGAGCAGAAGACCCAAGTTCAATCCACGGGTCAGGAAGAGCCCCTGGAGAAGGAAATGGCAACCACTCCAGTATTCTTTTTTTTTTTTTTTTAATTTATCTCACTAGTTTATTAGGTGCCATGATACTTATAAAAATTAGTGAACTAAATAGTGTGTTTTAAGTACAGGATTGAAAATAACACTATTTATATTAGTGCTTTTAGGGCATATAGTATGCATTTTTAGAAACATTAAAATATTACTGGCCTGGAGAATTCCATAGAGAGAGGAGCCTGGCGGGCTACAGTGCGTGGGGTCACAAGAGACGGACACGACTTAGAGACTCCACCACCACCACCACTGATGGATGCTACAATTAAGAGCCCTGGTTCCTTTTACTGCAGAACAGAGCTTAGAAATCAAGATCTGGTTGCTATGAGTGCTCATTGCTGCTGGCATTACATCTAGGCTCTCTCGGTG
This sequence comes from Cervus canadensis, assembly GCF_019320065.1. Classification (NCBI taxonomy): domain Eukaryota; kingdom Metazoa; phylum Chordata; class Mammalia; order Artiodactyla; family Cervidae; genus Cervus; species Cervus canadensis. Next base: position 4,451,497 of record NC_057410.1, read on the forward strand.
GGAAAAACTAAGCATTATAAGTATCTATATTAACCCATCCATGCAAACACATCTGTATTTACTTCTATATCCGTTTGTCTATATAATTAAAAACATATTTCTCTTTCTTTGTAATTCAATAACACAAAGTTTATCCTAGCCTTCTCCCTTTATTAGAAAATTTTCTCCAAACAAACAAAAAAAAAACCTTAGTTCATAACACGTACAAACTTACATCATCAATTCTAATATATGCATAAAGGCATTTCAGAATCGCTAGAACATACCTGTGTGAGAAGACAATTTATTAACTGGACTAATGTGTTTCTGTAGTTTCTTTTTTTCTTTAACCTTATGATATGTAGTCAAGACACTATTTTCCAAAGTGAAATATTAGTTCCTTTTCCTGCATGATACAGTTATGTTATTCACTTACAATACAGTTTAGTTCATTTGTCATTGTTTTTAATTCCACTTTGTCTCCTTCATTCTTATATGTTTTATTTATCTTTTCCAGGATTTGTGAAACAGCACTATAATGTTATATGAAAATGTAAACTAAAAGAAGTGTCATTTGTTCTGTCTCTAGTACCCAAGTCAAATTTCACTCTTCTTTTCAGTCCTTTTCCTTCAGCACCTCTAAGCAACCGATTTCTAATTTTCTGCTTTGTTTTTCCTGCGCTTCTTTAGCAAAGATGGAAAGATAACTCCTTTTCTTGCTTACGTTAAGGATGGCGTGTTCCTTTTTACTTAGCCGCTGCATTAATTTGCAGGGCTGCTGTAACAAAGTATTGCAGAGTAGGTGGCTTAAATAACCCTCAAGCTCTTTACATGTTACTGCTAAAGCAAGAAGCCTTGTAAATTGATTTGAAAAGCCTAAAGTATCCTAACTCTTTTGCCTTTGTTAATTATTTAAACTTTTGTCTGCAGGTTTAGAAGATTTATTCTTTATCTTTGAAATCTGAAAGATTTACTCTGATCAATCTCAGAGCTGATCATTTTGGGTTAATTTTTGCAGGTACCTGGTGAACATTTATACTGTTAGTTTCAGCTCTTTTCTGTTACTAGAAAGTTTTCTTAGATTACTGTTTTAAGTAATAGCTATATTTCATTGTTTTATTTTATTTCTTTAAGGATTTTGATATTTTAAATGTTTTACTTCCCTGTATTTTTATTATTTTCAATATTATTCTCACTTCCATTTTCTGCTTATTTCTCTCTGATCATTTTTACTTCTTTCTTTATGTTTCTTTCTCTGCTTGGTTATTTTTCTGCTTCCCTTTAATGCCCTTTATTAATTTATCATTTGAGCCTTTTCTACTTTGGGCATCTCCTAATTTATTATCTATTTCTGAGCTAATTTTGTCTTTTAAAAAATATTTTTTTTGCTGAGTGCATTCAAATATTTTTCTTCCTGATTTTTATCCATTTCAGTCTATAATTTGTAAGTTTCTGATTGAAGATTATTTATATCATTAAATACTTCTTCAATTACATTAATTCTTTCTGGACTATTGACACAATTTCTTGTTTCATGGAGTTTTTTGTAAGGGGTGTGAATTTCCCTCAGTATATATTGTCAAATAACTTACTTGTATGAAATGCTGTTGCTGAAATTCTGTAATTATGGTGAACTTGTCTTTCCTTCTTTTCATGTTTAACATTTTCAGGCATTTTATAAGATTTCTACTTTTACAGTCAGAAGAGCAGGTCTAAGCACTTTGGTGATTTTCCTTGTTCATTTTGGTGGTGGGAAATCTTATTTTATGAATTTATTTTGTCTTATAAGATCTTACATCTTTTTTTCTTATTTCTTCTTGTTCCTTTCTTACCTGACTCTAAAAAGGTGCTTCTTTCTTTATTTTCATTTTTCTTTCATCCCTGGAATCTACCTGTCTCAGTCTAAATTTTAAATTGCATCTTTAAATTTTGCTCTTCCCTTTAAAGCATAACTATCCCTTTGATTCAACTATACTGTGAGTATAGTCGAGTATATTTGAGTCAACTATACTTTGAAGTTTATTCCCTGTGGCCTGTATTCCAGGTAGAATTACTTTTTTCTTCTGCTGTTTTGTATTGTCCTGAAAAGAATGATTAGGAGGTAAGCAGCAAGGCTAGCCATAATTGTCTATTTCCATTCACCTGTATGTAGGTCAAGAAGCAACAGTTAGAACCAAACAAAGAATAATGGACTGGTTTCTAATTGGGAAAAAGTACATTTAGGCTGTATATTGTCACGCTGCTTATTTAATTTGTATGCAGAGTACATCATGTGAAATGCTGGGCTGGATGAAGCACAAGCTGGAATCAAGATTTCTGGGAGAAATATCAATAATCTCAGATATGCAGATGATACTATCCTTATGGCAGAAAGTGAAGAGGAGCTAAAGAACCTCTTGATGAAGGTGAAAGAGGAGAGTGAAAAAGCTGGCTTAAAAGTCAACATTCAAAAAACTAATATTATGGCACCAGTTTATGGCAAATAGATGGGGAAACAATAGAAACAATAACAGACTTTATATCTTGGGCTCTAAAACCACTGTGAATGGTGACTGTAGTCATGAAATTAAAAGGTGCTTACTCCTTGGAAGAAAAACTTTGACAAACCTAGACAGTGTATTAAAAAACAGAGATATCACTTTATTGACAAAAGCCTATGTAGTCAAATCTATGGTTTTTCCAGTAGTCATGTATGGATGTGAGAGCTGGACAATAAGAAAGGCTGAGACCTGAAGAATTGATGCCTTCAAACTGTGGTGTTGGAGAAGATTCTCGAGAGTCCTTGAACAGCAAGGAGATCAAACCAGTCAATCCTAAAAGAAATCAGCCTTGAATATTCATTGGAAGGACTGATACTGAAGCTTCAATACTTTGCCACCTGATGTGAAGGGCCAACACATTGGAAGAGACTCTAATGCTAGGAAAAATTGAAGGCAGGAGGAGAAGGCGGCAACAGAGGACGAGATGGTTGGATGGCATCATTGACTCAATGGACATGAGTGTGAGCAGGCTCTGGGAGACGGTGAAGGACAGGGAGGCCTGGCGCGCTGCCGTCCAGGGGGTCACAAAGAGCTGACACTACTGAGCGACTGAACAAGAAGACTCAGTATTTTGAGAAAAGAAACTTTTCTATCATTTGTATTAAAAATTAGTTCTATTCTCTCCAATGAAAAATAAAAAAAAAAATAATTATTCTAAATGTACATGCTGCTATGAGAAACTAATACAAGTGTTTCTCACTTTTAAAAATTCGGTTCCAAAACATTGATATCCCTATAAGTGATATCCACTAAGGGAGGAATTTAGAAAGCAATTTCATATGCCTGTAGTGCCTCCTGTGATCAGTTTCCTGACACTCTTTAGAAGTGCTTTCTGAACTAGTTCCCACTCCACATTTAAAAATTCCCTCAATCTTTTCAGCCATACCTTTTTTTGGGTTCTCAGTGACGATACTCTGCCTGAGCATTAGCTTCATTATGTTCAACTACTGTCATAAAATTGAGTTTAGTCTCAAAGGATAAAAATTTTGTCTTTCAGTCTAGTTGTAGAATTGCTTTTATGGAACATAAAACAATTTTAATAGAGGAACTAAACATATTTTGGACAATCAAGATGACTACCATGAAGGAGGAAGCTAATTTAGGTACATAATACTAGTATCTACAACTTAAAATTTTTTTCATCACTATATAGTTTCAATTTTCCTATCACTGGTAAATGTGTTCAATATCCATGAACATGATGACACATCCAGTTCATCCTTTCTATTTCATTTTTTTACTTATCAATTAATAAGTGACGATCAGCTGGCTATTTCAATTTTAGTTAAATTTCACAGTAGTTTTACAAGTGCTTTATAATTATAATTGGAACCTATTTTAAGTATAAAATTGTATTAGTTCAAAAATATATTCCATACAAATCTTAAATTAGCATCATGTATAACTATGCTCGTTTTTTTTAATAAGACATTTCTCAATTTTTGTTTATGGTTTTATAATTCTTAGTATTGTCTTCCTATATAAAGCTTTGCCAAGTTAAATAAATATCTCCTCTTGTGATTAGTTGTCTATTTGGAAACATATAGCACTATTTTCTATATAGGCATTCATGCTACTAGTATATATGAAAGTTCCCTTTGACATAAAAAAGATGAAAAATAATGAAAAGCAAAAAAGCAATGGTAATCAGAATATAAGACTCTTTTGCTTATAGTTTTCTTCCATATCTTATCATTTGCTATTCAATTTTTTTGTGACAAATGCTTATAGTTTTCTTCCATATCTTATCATTTGCTATTCAATTTTTTTGTGACAAAATATATTAATTTTGTATTTCCCTAAGATGTGAAATGTTTTAAAGGAAGTGATCTCATTCCTTACATTAATTTTGTTGTTGTTGTTTAGGATACAATGACATACTCTTTTAAAAAGTGAACCCCATGCTATGCATTCAAAATGAAGATTTGCTCTAAAGTAAGTAATTTATATCTCTGATCTTTTACCTCCTGTTTAGTCTTTCAAATTTCCACGTACTGCACAGTGAGGACTCATCTCACATCATGAGAGTGGGGAACGGAACTCATGTTCTGTCACTAAGAAAAAGCAAAGAGAAAGATTGACTCATTTTAGGATACTTAGATAAGAAAACTGCGTGGGTCTAAGAAATTTGTTAAGATAAAGATTATACCCTCACATATTAAGATAGACTAAAGTAATGATTATCAAAACATATTAATTACTTTTAAATTGATGTTTATAATTATCAGGTTATAAATTCCAACTTTCCGCACTATAGAGGATCCTAATGTCTGAAGTCTGTAAGTTTGATCATTTAGTAAGGAGTCTGTATTTCAGTCAAGCAGGATATATATGATAATCACTTGGCAGGCATTTTTCAGGGATTAAAAATACAAATATAAACTTTCCTCGTTCTTTGTCTTTCTTTTAATTTGCTCACTATAGCAAACACATTCAGAACTTATTTTTAAAGTAAGTCAGAAGACACTTAACATTATTTTTATGAATAAATTTCTTTAAACTTTATTGGTACAGATAATATGTGTTTGAATCAAGTATCATAGTACTTCTGCTTGGAAAATAAAGCTGTTTTTTAAGCTGTTAGTCTAATAGAAAGTTTCTAGTTTCACACTGATAGATGATTATTACTCTAATTTGATCCAACTAAATGTACTTGGAGCATAATCTCAAGTGTAGTTTTCTTTATATTTATTAAAAAAATACAAAATCTAATTATTTCTTACAAAGAATTTCTCTCTTTATATAAAGGCTTTGACACATCAGCTGAGCCCCTCTTTTGGACTTTAATTCAACAATCACAAGTTTCACAAGACCATTGGAACACGTTTACTGTTACTAGTTTCCTCAATGGGAATACTTTCAAATTAGATAGAGCATCACTCATGATAGACTTAGTATAGTTTTTTTTTTTTTTTTTCTCTATAGGGAATTTCAGGGACTTCCAAATATCCATCTCTTGAAATACTGAAGGATTATTCAGGAAATTATATAGTAAAGAACAGAAATTTTGACTGGGCAATAAGCCATGCATGTATAAACTATCTGTATATATATGTGTATGTGTGGGGGGGAGAGAGAGAGACATATGGACAGAGAGACAGGCAGTACGGGGTGGGTGGAGGGGAGAAGCCTAGATCAGCTGGATCTCTTGCTTCCCCGCTCCCCAGTAGGATTTGTCTCAAGAAACATCTTTAGAGATGTTAAATGTTAAATGCACTAAAATAGTACTGGGTTTGGGAAAATCAATATGGTTTTATAGAGCAACTAGTGTATAGTCTTGAAAAAAAGAAAATTATTCTCATTTTCTTATTAGGAGCAGTAGTGTATACACAGTGTACCTGAATCATGTGTATACATATGGCCTGAGCTTATATGCACCATGAAGTAAACACATGCAAAATATTGACATAAACCCTTTGTTCTTAATTAGAAAATTCGTATAATTATAACACAGAGAAGATTCCAATCACAAAGGTGAAGTAGAGGGGGTAATAGTAGGTTGTTTCTTGACTTTTAAAACCTCATAGCAGATTTTGAATAGAAATCTGAAATGGAAAGACCCATTTCAGACCAAGAAAGAAAAATACTATATGATCTCACTTGTGCATAAAATCAAAAAACAAAATGAAAGAAAACAAAACTGGACTCCAGATACAGAAAACAGATTGTTGTGTGAATAGGGTTAAAAAGTACAATCTTCCAGTTATACAATAAATAAGTTCTGGGGATATAATATACAGCATAGCAACTAGAGTTAATGACACAGTATTGTATATTTGAAAGTTAGTAAGACACTAGGTCTTAAAATCTGTCATCATGATAAAAATAATAGTAACTATGTGGTGATTGATGTTAACTAGACATTGTTATAATCATTTCACTATATATATATATGTATATATATATATGTAATCATTATGTTGTATACTTGAAACAATAGAATGCTATATATGGATTACATCTGAATAAAAAAATTAAAAGAAAAAATCCATAGCTATTAAACTGTCATTCCAATTTTGTCACTTCCTTCCAGTATCATTCTAATATTTGTAGCACATATAGTTCACTTTAGCAAGATGACAAATTCATGCCCTATGCTTTAGAATATTAAGTATGCAAATATTTAAGTAGAGCAAGAAAGAATAGAAAAAGAGGAAAAGAGCCCACAAGAAATGAGCAGATTTAGGCTATATTTTCCTTTTGTAAGCTGTGAAAATCCTCCTGAGAATACCATAATTTCTTACATATCGTCATTTCCTTTTGTTATTATTACATGCTATAAGTTAACAGGAGCTGGTATATTTCCAGAAGATGTAGGGAAGGCGGGGAAGTACAAAGCCTTTTATCAGTGTGATGCACCTAAGGTATAAAGGGGAGGAAGCAGCCTGATTAGTAGAAGCTGGTTATCTCTGAAACTGCTTCCACGCACAACTCTGCCAACCCAGGGCCTGATGGGAGGGGCTGCCAGGGGAAATCAGCCAGAGAACTGTCACCAAGTTCAGTCCAGTGTTCCCTGCTGGAGACGTTTCCTTACTTGTTGCATGAGTATCTAGTACATGTGATGACCATACATGAAGAGTGAAACAGAAGGGAAAAAAACATAGTTTACCCAGCCGAGAAATTAAAAAGTCATCAAAAAGTGACATGTCATATGAAGCTTATGAGATACACAGGCATAAGGCTGGCTCTTTATATATGTGTGTGTATATATATGTGTGTGTGTGTGTATATATATGTATGTATACACACACTTTTTCAGGCTTCACTTACCTTATGAAGACCTTGGAGTATTTTATTGGTTCTCAACTCTGGTGGCACATTAGATTTATCTGAAGAGCTTTAAAAGTACTCATATCTGTCAGAGGCCCTAAAAGTACAGCCTAGGTGTACATTTTTATTTATTAACTTCCCTTATGTGATCCTGTGTATAACTGGACATTAAAAACACTGAACAGTGTTTTAAGTGATTTAAATCTCTTCCACATTTAATTTTCCATATTTTCTAGGAAAGCTCCATCTTTCCTAGCTTTCTCCATTCTCCTTGCTTCTTTGTGTAAATACCCTCTTTACATACTGAAGACTAAAAAATATAAAACGGATATTATTTTATCTACAAGTATTTAACTAAATATTTGATTGTTTCATATGCATATTACTCTGCCACTACAAACCTACAAATGGTAAACCACGTCAGGAAAAGCTGCTTCATGTGGATGGTGGAATAACTGGGAAACAGGGTACACCTAAGATATTCTAATGTTCCATTCTATCCTAGAATCATGACCTCCTTAGTCCAGGATGTTCCAGGAAGATTTTTAGTAAAATCCTCAGTGAAAGCATTCTACTTGACAAGGTCCAGACTCTGAGTCAACTATTAAGATTTGCTAGAATTTATTATAAGCACTCTTGGGCATGTCATGGAGGAATTCCCCAGCTATTCCAGAATAAGAAATGAGCACATGGGAGTTTGTGCCATTTCTTATAGTACATGCTGTGGTAGGAACTATTTAACTACATGGATCCCAGTTCTGAGTTCTATTATATAACTAAAGCAGAGTCAACAAACAATGAGCAATTTCTAGAAAATAAAGACAGGTTTAAATGGTTAAAAACTATCATAACAAACATAACCAAAAATATATGTCCATTAAATAAAAATCCCAAAGTGCTGATTTGAAATCAGGACTGTGAACTCAAACTATATTTTAAACAAAGCACATATTTACAAGCTTTTATTACCAAAAAAAAGCCCAGAAAGTGACCAACTCAGTAACAGTGAGCACACTTTGGAAAATAAATTGCATTCTTTAAATATTATTTTTCACCAAAGAAACCAGACTTCTTGAATAAATAGCTAACTAAACATCTGGTACCAGAAGTATTCAGGAAGGGCTTAGGATATGCAGTCCTACTGGAAGAAGCAGGACCCTGTGGTCCTTGCTCCCCACGTCCTCAGCCTACCCTCTGCCTGTGAAAAAACTTTAGCCAAAGTTTAGCCAAATTTAGTCAGAGAAGTGAGAACATGTAGAAACAGAGGAAAATTGTCAAAGGAGACCAAGTAATAATCACGTACTCATTAAGCATAATCAAGGACCTTTAGGTCCTCTTTCAGGCTATATGTAACATTCTGAGCTATATCCTGTGAACTGTCCTATAGATAGTGAAACCCCCTCCAGGGGGCAGAAGTTAAGTATATGATGACCAGACTGTAGCCATGACATAAATTACCACAATGTTGAGAATTGGCTTCAAAGAAATGGGAACAAGCCAACCCTGGAACTGAAGACTAACTGTACTTAAAACAATCAAAATGAGGCCGATCGGACCACCAGTGACCAACGTCAAGATGACTGTCAGACCTGACTGTGCTGGTTATGCACATACTACCCTCCCTTCACCCATAAAAACTCTTGCTCACTGATTATCAGTGGGAGGAGAGCTGGCCTTTGGACTGGAGTCCATTATCGTTTCCCCAGTTGTCCGCGTCTGAAGTAAAGCAAACTTTCCTTTCCACCAACCAGGCCTCTTTATTGGCTTTTGAGCTGCAAGAAGACAGACCACAACTTTTGGTAATAATACTAGAAAACTCTTAAAGTTTTCTTAAAGACCACTTAATTATGGTAGAGGAACTCAGGTGCCCCTGAGAATAAACTATGATAGCAAAATTTGTGAATTGATAATAATAACTACAAGAAGTTAAAATGAGTAAAATATACTAAAACCATATATTAATCATATTAACATAGAAGAGAAAAAGTGAACTCAATTTCACTTTCAGAGGATTCTAGGGAGCAACTCATTATTTCAAAACTGGTGAATTAACAGAAGTCAGATTTTAATCTTCCTTTTTTACATAATATTCACATTAGCTTAATTCAATAGTTGATAAAATGTTTATTTTCTAGCGAATAAGTGAAGAAATAACCATAGATTTAAAGTATAACATTTTTCAGCTTCTAAAAATTCATGGATTTCAGCATTGATAACTATGTGTGCTAACACTGCAAAAAGAAAGGCAGATAGATAGTAGAAATAGTCTCACTAAAATGGTTAAATCTGAATGTTATCAAGTCTCTGGTTTAACAAGAAGGAAATACAGAGAAGTGCTGAAGGATATCACAAGCCTGGAATGAGTAAAATTCAGATAGTTATGTTAACAACCTGATTTCTTCAACAAAATCTTTCAAGAAATTTAGGAAAATAATAAATGAGACAAAGAATTAATAGTCCATGGCAGAGGAGGCAATGGCACCCCACTCCAGTGCTCTTGCCTGGAAAATCCCATGGATGGAGGAGCCTGGTGGGCTGCAGTTCATGGGGTCGCTAAGAGTCAGACACGACTGAGCGACTGAGCGACTTCACTTTTCACTTTCATGCATTGGAGAAGGAAATGGCAACCCACTCCAGTGTTCTTGCCTAGAGAATCCCGGGGATGGGGGAGCCTGGAGGGCTGCCGTCTATGGGGTCGCACAGAGTCGGACACGACTGAAGCGACTTAGAAGCAGCAGCAGACCTATAGATTGGGCTTCCCCAGCAGCTCAGTGGTAAAGACAGTCATCAGATTAGCTTGATACATTTGTGAAGGGCTAAGAGGGTTATGGATTATCACCAAAGAGCTAGGCCTATGAATTTGGCCATGTCCTTGAATTCTTCTCATTTGTGAAGTAAAGAGATATAACTGGATATTTTTTTCATGTGATTGTCATGATCAGTATTGAATATTTACAGTAAGTTGAAAGGTAGATGAATAGATTATGATTGGTAGAATGATAGGTAGGTATTAATAAGTAGAGGCATAGAAGGCAAATGCTAGAATTGAACTCATATTTGTCTAGCATCATGATTAAACTAGTATAACATCTCTTAATGCTACTTATAAACTTGTTAGCTGTGATCAAAGACAGAAAGGGCAATTTATTGCTTGCCATTTACATTTTTTTTCCATCTATTTTTATTAGTTGGAGGCTAATTACTTTACAATATTGTAGTGGTTTTTGCCATACATTGGCATGAATCAGCCATGGATTTACATGTATTCCCCATCCCGATCCCCTCTCCCACCTCCCTCTCTACCCGATCCCTCTGGGTCTTCCCAGTGCACCAGGCCCGAGCACTTGTCTCATGCATCCAACCTGGGCTGGTGATCTGTTTCACCCTAGATAATATACATGTTTTGATGCTGTTTTCTCGAAACATCCCACCCTTGCCTTCTCCCACAGAGTCCAAAAGTCTGTTCTGTACATCTGTGTCTCTTTTTCTGTTTTGCATATAGGATTATCATTACCATCTTTCTAAATTCCATATATATGTGTTAGTATACTGTATTGGTCTTTATCTTTCTGGCTTACTTCACTCTGTATAATGGGCTCCAGTTTCATCCATCTCATTAGAACTGATTCAAATGAATTCTTTTTAATGGCTGAGTAATATTCCATGGTGTATATGTACCACAGCTTCCTTATCCATTCATCTGCTGATGGGCATCTAGGTTGCTTCCATGTCCTGGCTATTATAAACAGTGCAAGGTGAAAAGACAGCCCTCAGATTGGGAGAAAATAATAGCTGAAGCAAACGAAGCAACAGACAAAGGATTAATCTCAAAAATATACAAGCAACTCCTGAAGCTCAATTCCAGAAAAATAAATGACCCAATCAAAAAATGGGCCAAAGAACTAAACAGACATTTCTCCAAAGAAGACATATAGATGGCTAACAAACACATGAAAAGATGCTCAACATCACTCATTATCAGAGAAATGTAAATCAAAATTACAATGAGGTACCATTACACGCCAGTCAGGATGGCTGCTATCCAAAAGTCTATAAGCAATAAATGCTGCAGAGGGTGTGGAGAAAAGGGAACCCTCTTACACTGTTGGTGGGAATGCAAACTAGTACAGCCGCTATGGAAAACAGTGTGGAGAATTCTTAAAAAACTGGAAATAGAACTGCCATATGACCCAGCAATCCCACTTCTGGGCATACACACCGAAGAAACCAGATCTGAAAGAGACACATGCACCCCAATGTTCATCGCAGCACTGTTTATAATAGCCAGGACATGGAAGCAACCTAGATGCCATTTACATTTTAAAGATATTCCAGCTGCCACCGCTATTCACCAACACATTCAGTTTAGATTTAAACATTTCTCAGGGAACTGTCAAAGAAGATAATATTGGAGTATCTAGTCCATTTAGTATAAATGTATAATAGCTTCAAGATGGTAGCTCAGAAATGAAAGATGATGATCAATGTTTAATCATTACACTTAAGTCACTGCTGTTTAAACTTCCATGGTCACGCAGGCCAAGTAAAGCAGAGGGCTCCTACAGTTTATATCAGGTGCTTCCTTTTTATTCATGCTTATCTTCAGCTGTACAACTTATAATGTGGAATTACTGAAATGGAAGCCTATTGTGACATTTCAGAGTAGTCGTCCACCTTCTCCTGGAGAGAAAATTAATTATAGAACAAAGTGAAGATGAAAAAACACAAATGAATGGTGATAAAAATAGCAACAATAAACTGTCTTTTTAGGGACTTTTAGAAGTCTGAATATCATCTGAGAACAATAATTATTCTAAGTGCCTTCAAACTTCCAAATTCCTTTGCTCTTCTTAAAGAAATTTGTTATTTAATATTATTAATGAGATTTAATATTAATGAATCTTATGATCTTTTCTAGAATTATTTTGTGTCAATCTGAATGTCAGCTTCCTCATTTCGAGCTATAACTTTTTAATGACACATATGATCTAACCTTTTTTAATGCTTCCTTCTGAAATGTTGCATTTGCTATTCTCTCCCTTAGAACAATCTTTCTGGATTGCCCTAAAGCTAGTGTCTCATAATTATTTGAGCCTTTGTTGACTGCTAATACTTAGTTGTTGCTCTCATCTTTTCCTTGTTTGCTATTTCACATTATTAAAAACCATCAATAGTTAAAATCATCATGACAATTTATGTTGCTATCATATTGTCTGTATCATTGTACAAAGCTTCTTAAAAGCAGGACTACTTTCTTATCTTTTGTGTAACTCCAGCTAGTGCACATTATGGATGAAACTGATCTTTTAATACACACCCTAGAGCTTGTTCATAACATCCACGTTGTCACCAATGGACGTGTATTAAAATTGAAAATTTAGTCAATTGTCTACACAATTCAAATAGAAACACTTGATTAAATGGTTTTGGGAAATGTGCTTTAAAGTTCTGTCAGTGAATGATGGGACAGAACAGACCAGAGGAGTCAGATATTAAGAAAATAGTGATGTTTACTAGGGTCAGTCAGGTATGAAGTTCAATTTAGCTGCTGATAACCAGAAAGATTAGGAACTTTCCTGGTTGCTCAGATGGTAAAGAATCTGCCTGCAATTCAAGATCCAGGTTTGATCCCTGGGCCGGAAAGATCCCGTTGAAGAAGGGAATGGCAACCCACTCCAGTATTCTCGCCTGGAGAACTCCGTGGACAGAGGAACCTAGCAGGCTATAGTTGTGGAGTTGCAAATAGTCAGACACGACTGAGAAACTAACTCTTTCTTTTCATCCAGAAGATACGACAGATGACTTGGTGATTCATACCAGCAGTGAACGTGTTAGCGTTTAATAAGAAGGAGCAGGTAGTTGCCAACAGGCAAAACTACACAAGGACAGAGCAGTCTGTGTGAGCAGAGATGCATAGAGAGTTATCAGGAGAGTGGAATTCTAAGAAGGAAAGGAGTAGGAGCGGGTGCCCAGGATCTAGATAGGGCTTTACAGACTTTCTTGAGAAGAACTGGTAAGGCAGGGACCCTGTTTCTCAAGCTTTAATGTACAGTGTAGGAGGAAGGTAGGAAGAATCCTGCTTTCTGGTATTAAGACATAATACGCTGATTTTGCTTTATTTTTTAAGCCTGCTCAATATTGGAAAGATCTCCTTACCTCTACAGTAAGTCCCCTACATTTGAACCTTTGAGTTGAGAACTTTCAAGGATGTGAAAATGTCTTCACATGTCCAATCACATAAGTTAGGTTAGTTCACGTGTCTGTTGCACATTGTCAGGTGCGTGAATCCTCTATAAATAGTAATGCTTTTGTGTACTTTACTGGACATTACTGTATAGAGAACAGTAGTACATCATCTTTATTTCAAGCCCAGGATGTCCAAAAGTAACCAAAAAACAATGATGATTGTAGCTAGGGCTGCTAAGGCGTGCCAGGCACCAAGAAGGATGAAGAGAGGCAAGAGAAAGAGGAAGTAATTGACAAGCTGAAGGCATTCATGATGCAGAAAGAGCAAGGGGATCTTCTTTATCTGAGGAGGCACTGTTAGGTTTTGAGGAACAGGACCAGAATGTAGAAAGGTACACGGAGGTTGCAGTGGTTATTCAGAATGCAAGCCAGTGCTACTGTGTCATCTGTGATGAGAAAAACAGAGCTACCACCGAGACATCACTGGATCATTTTTTTCAAGAGGGTAGATAGGATTGAATCCAGCAAGGAACCAGAACCTGTGCCACCAATGCCAGGTGTGAGTGAAATTGCAACTTGCCCTCTATCTCCTTTTGTTGCGGATCTTTCAGTTCTGCCATCTTCCACCTCCTCTTCCTACTTGTCGATAACTCTTCCTGCCTGTTCACTCAATGCCCGCCCCTGTATGCAAGCTGTGGTACTGTACTACTGTACTTTTCAAGGCACTGTATTGTACGATTAAACATGTTTTTATTTTCTGCTTGTTTTTTATGCAGTATTTGTGAGAAAAGTATTATAAACCTTTTATAGTATAGTATATATAGCTGATTGTGTTAGTTGGGTACCCAGGCTAACTTTGATGGACTTACAAACAAATTGGACTTAGGAACACACTCAGAACAGAACTCATTCATACTTAGGGGACTTACTTTATTTGTATAGCCACTCCTGTTTTCTTTTGATTACTAATTAATTGGAATATATCTTGCCATTCTTTCACTTCCAATTCTTTCATTTCTTTGAATCATAAAGAGTCTCTTGCATCCAGCATATAGTTGGATCTTGTTTTTGTTCCTGGACCTGTGACTGTGCTTTCAGAATAGAATTCATTTGTAGATAGGCTACTTACTGCCCTGACTAAAAACACAACTGATCCAAGACCATGATCAAACTCAACTTGACGGCAAAGGGAAAAGAAATGACTGGATGATGAGTTTATGAAAAGTAGTAAATGATTCTGTTTGGCTGTTATTTGTAGAATCTGTGTTTGGATCATTCTTCTTCATAAGCATACCTTAAGGACCATTATCAAGTTCAAAGTCAACCGGTTCAAAAAAGAGACAATAATCCAGTTTAGGAAAAGTCCATCTATTTTTTTTTTTTAAGCTATATATTAATAAGAACAGAAAGGTGGAATTGTGTGTGTGAGGTATGTGTGTGGCAGCAAGACAAGAAAGTAAAAGCTTGGAAAGTAGGCCTTTCCCAAGTGGATTAAAAAGGGAGAATCATCTCACTCTTTGCTGAGCACATGACTTGGAATATTAGAGAGAGAACAGCATCGAAACATGTATATTATCTAGGGTGAAACAGATCACCAACCCAGGTTGGATGCATGAGACAAGTGCTTGGGGCTGGTGCACTGGGAAGACCCAGAGGGATCAGGTGGAGAGGGAGGTGGGAGGGGGGATTGGGATGGGGAATACATGTAAATCCATGGCTGATTCATGTCAGTGTATGACAAAAACCACCACAATATTGTAAAGTAATTAGCCTCCAACTAATCAAAATAAATGGAAAAAAAAAAAAGAATATTAGTGCTAAATGTATCTGGTAGGCGTTCCTACATGTTCACAATTCTATTTTGACCACAATTTGAGCTTCCAAATAATCACTGGCATACTTTCAAATCAAACTCTGATTCTGGAGGGAAAGAAGATAGAATAACTCCATGAATAGAATCTTTTATTGGTAATAAAATCAGCAAACCTCACATGGTAGAAATATCTCAGAGTAGTTCTACACCAGAGGAAGTCTTAGCAAAGGCAACCCATTTATTTGGCAACACATTTCCTTTTGAAAGTCACATTTACTTGCCTTAATCCAACCCCACAGATTTCATTTCACTGACAAACCAGCAATCTTTTAAAAAGGAAAGAGGAACTAAAGCCACATTCTTCAGAGTTGAGTCATTCTGATTTAATTACATCACTGAAAAAGGCAGAGAATTACAGTTCAATTAAGGATGTATAACAAGAGTCAGATTATAGTACAGAGGAGACTTCAATTTGTGGATTTCAGGATGAAACTTTTAAGGATTAACAAATGAACTTCAGTGGTTTCCCTAACAATTCTGAGTGAATTTCAACTAGAGTATTTAATCAGAAAGATCTTGAGAGCAGATTTTATTGCTGCCATTTCAGCTAGGTTACCTTCACCATCGAACTGAAATCTGCCCAGATGGTGTCCTCTCTTGAGTGTTGAGGTGCTACATAAAAGATGATCCTGACAATAGTAATTAGATCATTTTTATTGATAAGAAGCTTTTAATCTGTTTCTTTAGAGTCAGGTTTTTTTTTTTTTTTCCCTCTTTACTGTAAAGAGCATTTTCTCTCTAGGTTTCTCACTGCGATAAATAGCTCTAAACTTAATTTTTAAAATGCTCTGTGGTTGTTTCAAAGTCAGTTGAAGGATGCAGGTCAATTTTCTTTAGGTTCATTTTTCTTTTCCTACTTTCAAGTGTATGCTGAGTTCACTCACAAGGATTTACTGTGGGGTGAATCCAATAAAATTTACCAGGAGTGAATGAGACTGTAGGATCCATTCCAAAAGAGGAAATTGGAATCAAGAAAAGTATTGATAATTTAATGAAATGTATTATTTGAGAATATTAAATGAATGGAACCAACATTCCTTTAAGAATACCTGACTTTATTTAATTTTCTACTGCTATTGTGTTAGTCTTATTCTCATTATATTTAAATAAATGATAGTCTAATTTATACATTAGGAAGGTAATAGAATGATTATTTTTACTTAATAAGTGGACATTTCTGTTCTACCAGATTATTTTATAATTACTCATTCTAATCATAGTATTTTGAATTTTTTTTAAAAAATTGCTAATTAAAAATATTTTATTCCGTAACATGTGGTGAACACTGAAGGATAGATGGGTAGTGATAGCCTATTTATAACTTTGGAATTATCATAGTAAAGCTATAAATTCATCCAATGTGGATTTACCCATTTACTTAAGAATTAGAATATTTTGGTAACTGTGCCTAATATGCTTCTCTAAGAATCTCTCTCCTATGCAACTCCAGCAAAAACCATGATTCTAAGTTCCGTGTTTATACTTCTTTGATTTGCTGCATAGTTTTGCTGTAATTTTCATGTTTAAAGAGACACATATGTACAGCAAAAGTGAAAGTGAAGTTGCTCAGTCTTGTCCGACTCTTTGCGACCCCATGGACTGTAGCTTGCCAGGCTCCTCTGTCCATGGAACTCTCCAGGCAAGATGCTGGAGTGGATTGCCATTCCCTTCTCCAGGGGATCTTCCCAACCCAGACAGTGAACCCAGGTCTCCCGTACTTTAGGCAGATTCTTTACCATTTGAGTCACCAAGGAAGCCCATTATTTCACTTAATTCTCACAACAGCTTCATGAGGTATCTATTTCTATTCTCATATTGAGTGTAAGATATCAAAGCTCAAGAAAATTGAAGGACATAGCTCAAAGTTAACATCTCAGGAAGATGACACCTACCCGTGGTTGGTAACTATGCCTCTCTTGACTTCTAACTCCGTGTTATTTAATGTAGAACAACTGAGACTTCCACATAGCAGAAAAAGCTTAAACCTAAATTGTTTTTGAGGTTGTATCACCATTTTACACATGAGCAAAGTGTATATAAATGGAGATATTTCCAAAAGTTGCCTATTGCAGGAGGCAAAAGAATGACCCCACCAAGATGTCTATATGTAATTCCCAGAACCTATGAAAATATAATGTTACATGAAGAGGGCTTAAAGTTGTTGATGGAATTTAGAATGCTAATCAGCTAACCATAAAATCAGGGCACTTTACTGGATTCTATGGGTTCAATGTATTCACAAGTTATCTTTTAAATATCAAAGAGAGAGGCAGAATTGTAAATGAAGATACCTGCTTGAATAAACAGATTTCCAATGTGATGAAACATTTATGACTGCTAGTATATTGCATTTTCCACACATCATACTTGAAATTTTAAAATGTTTAATTAAAATAAAATAAAATGTTTAATTAGTATATTTTGTTGATGTAATACATTTACATAGTTCAAATTCAAAAAATATGAAAGGATAAAGAGTGAAAAAGTCCATTTGCCATATCTGATCTCTACATTATTTCTTTCCTTGCAACCTATATTATTATTTTATATGGTTATTTTCCACATGTATTTTATATTTGTATAGCCAAATGTGCTTATAAATATATGCTGTCATCCTCATCTTTCACATAATTGCTAGCATACTATACACTATAGTATGCTATTGTACACCTGACTCTTAACATTTGCTAGAAATAATTTCATTAGGTGAAACACATTCTTGTAATTTATTAACCAGTTACTTAGAATTTTAATGCATTGATGAACCATGATTTATTTCACCATTCTCTTATCAATAGAAAATTTAGACTGTTTCCAATTTTTTACCATTTCTCATCCCCAAATAATGTAAATGAAAGTTTATTTTACCCAAACCTTGTCAGCACAACGTATTCTTAAGCTTTCTGGTCTTTATCAATATTAAAGGAGAAAAAAATTGTATCAGGGTAATTTTAATTTATATTTATTTTATTGTGATTGATGATAAGTATGTATTATCCTTTAAGATTTATTTGCATTTCCTTGCCTGAAAAATCTCATTATTGCTTTGTTCACTCTTCTATTATTGATTTTTCTCTTGTTAATATATGGAAGCTCTCTATATACTATGAAAAATGGCATTGTGTAAACAAATGGCATGTATATTTTTTAATAGAAATTTTTGTTATGTAGCTGCATTTCTGATATTTTATTGAAATGCTAACCTAGCATTTCAATCAAATGCTAAATTGAGTGATAAACTGCAGGATGAGGTCATCATTACGGCCATTCTGATCCAACTCGGCAGCCAGGTCTCATCCCATCATGGAGTAGCACCTCCATTTGAGGTTTTCCAGGTAATAGGAGTAGATTCGTTTCTGAGAACTTAGAGTTTTTTCCTCCACTGATGAAAGAAGTACAGGAGATAATCTTTGCCTTGTTCCTGACAGTAATGGGGTGAGTTTGAGATTCTCATAATTATGAATGATGTTAACTATAGGTATTTTATAGATATGCTTTATCAAGTTGAGAAAGTTCCCCTCTATTCCTAGTTTGTTGAGAGTATTTTTCATGTATAGATTCGGGATTTTGTCGTACCCTTTTTTCTGCATCCTCTGATATGATCATGTGATTTTCTTTTTTGCCTAATCTAATGGATTATATTAATTGATTTTCAACTATTTAAACCAGCCTTACGTATCTGGAATAAATCCGACTTGTTTCTGGTGTATAATTCTTTTTATGCATTGTTGGATTTGATTT
Source organism: Cervus canadensis (assembly GCF_019320065.1). Classification (NCBI taxonomy): domain Eukaryota; kingdom Metazoa; phylum Chordata; class Mammalia; order Artiodactyla; family Cervidae; genus Cervus; species Cervus canadensis. Next base: position 4,470,586 of record NC_057410.1, read on the forward strand.
TCCAATATTTTGTTGAAGATTTTTGTGTCTATGTTCATGAGAGATATTGGTCTCCAGTTTTTATTCACATATTTTTTTTAAATTTTGAAATAGTGTAATACTGACTTCATAGACTGAGTTTCCTCTTTTTCTATCCTCTGAAAGAGAATGTAGAGAATTGGTATAATCTCTTCAGGATAACTGAACATTGAAACATAACATCCATTGAAACACTTAGTCTGTGATTCATTGAACAATTAAACGTTTTACTTCACCAAAATATCTCTGATATTTGCTTCTGTCCAAAATATCCATTGAGCCATTTGGTCCACACCAAAAATTCCTTGAAATTGATCCTGTCCAAAACATCCATTGAGGTATTTGGCCCATGATTTGTTAATAATACAAATAATACTAACATTCAATTTTAAATGCTTAAATTTATTTACATTATATTTATTGCAATTCATGATGAATTTGGGGTTTCACATTTATTCTTGTTCTTACTCATGAATTTTGGCAGAGCTTCTCTTAATTCAATGAGGAATCACTCCCAAGTATATTTTGACCTAATTATTGGCTTTATATTTATTACATATGTTAAAATCTCAGTTGTAAAATCTGATTTTTGTCTATCATCATGAATTTGGTGGTCATACTTGAATGTAATCATCAAGAAACTGAGTGATAACTTGTTCATTGCTTTGCTATTCATCTTTTAATTCTTCAATATATCTCAAAATTGAAGGATGATGCACTATCAGCTTGTGGAATTTGCTATACCAGCCTTCCTCATCACTGTTCATTCCGTAATCACTGTTCAGTAACGATGTAGAAACATTCCAAGTTACTGGTGGGAATCTTGGAGCTTCTGACCTTTTGCCCCTGCCACATCTTACATAGACATATGGTCTCTCAACATAATCCACCAGGTCATCTGAAGTTTCTTCTGCGTTCTCCACAATGTACTCAAAATTTAATTTCCATTTTCCAAAGGCACAAATGAAAATGCAAACAATTGTGGATGCACCCTTGTGAGAGTCATCTTCCACTGTCATATACTTCCACGTAACACCCAAAGAACATATTTTTCACCACTGTGATTGTGAAAAGTAAAATAAGCATCCTTTTCCTTGTGCATTTGTTAGTAGTAATCAAATTGCGTTCATATTTGCAACCTTGAAATCCATCATACACAGTTAAGGGTTGGTGCCAAGACTTCTTTCTTGTTCAAATGCAAATACTTTCCTCTCATCTTCTCATTGTTAGCCCATAAATTAATGCCATAGTATAACCTAAAACTTCATTGTGCACAGTAAATAATTGAATGGACTGTGTTAGTACCATATTGAAGGTGTCATCACTGAATAATGTGTACTGGCACTTAAGTATCAAATAATGCCTTTAAGTTTTATAAATAAAAACAGTTAGAATTGGACATGGAACAACAGACTGGTTCCAAATAGGAAAAGGAGTACGTCAAGGCTGTATATTGTCACCCTGCTTATTTTATTTATATGCAGAGTACATCATGAGAAATGCTGGGCTGGATGAAGCACAAGCTGGAATCAAGATTGCTGGGAGAAATATCAATAACCTCAGATATGCAGATGACACCACCCTTATGGCAGAAAGTGAAGAGGAACTAAAAAGCCTTTTGATGAAAGTGAAAGAGAGGAGTGAAAAAGTTGGCCTAAAACTCAGTATTCAGAAAACTAAGATCATGGCATCCGGTCCCATCACTTCATGGCAAATAGATGGGGAAACAGTAGAAACAGTGGCTGACTTTATTTTGGGGGGGCTCCAAAATCACTGCAGATGATGACTGCAGCCATGAAATTAAAAGATGCTTACTCCTTGGAAGGAAAGTTAAGACCAACCTAGATAGCATATTAAAAAGCAGAGACATTACTTTGCCAACAAAGGTCCATCTAGTCAGGGCTATGGTTTTTCCAGTGGTCATGTATGGATGTGAGAGTTGGACTGTGAAGAAAGCTGAGTGCAGAAGAATTGATGCTTTTGAACTGTGGTGTTGGAGAAGACTTTTGAGAGTCCTTGGACTGCAAGGAGATCCAACCAGTCCATCCTGAAGGAGATAAGTCCTGGGTGTTCATTGGAAGGACTGATGCTGTAGCTGAGACTGAAGCTCCAATACTTTGGCCACCTGATGCGAAGAGCTGACTCATTGGAAAAGACCCTGATGCTGGGAAAGATTGGGGGCATGGGGAGAAGGGGACGACAGAGGATGAGATGGTTGGATGACATCACCGACTCGATGGACATGAATTTGAGTAAACTCCGGGAGTTGGTGATGGACAGGGAGGCCTGGCGTGCTGCGGTTCATGGGGTTGCAAAGAGTTGGACACGACTGAGCGACTGAACTGAATGACTGATTCTTCTGTTATCCTGAACATCAGAATAGTGTAATTGTGCATGAGAAATGCTTCTCCACATCTGGTCACTTTATAATCCTCTGAAATTTCGATTCTATGCAATAAAGTTGGGTTTGGAGGTCAGTGTTCTATTTACTCACCTCTTTATTGAATTTCTTTCCGGCAGCATTTACAGAACCACTTCATCATGAGTATCATGGAGAGCTCTTCCAAGTACCTGTGATGGTGTTTGTGTCCGGCTCTTTTTTCTGCTTATTCTTTCAAAGCAGGCAGGGTTTTCCTTACTTCTCCTTCAACATCAATTGGTGCTGATGTTTTTCTGTCCCATCCCGAACGATTAGAGTGTTATTTAAATCCCGACTAGAGTGCATCAAACATTGAAGATTTTCCTCTCTTCATAGCACCAGAAACTTTTGCTCCCATCTCCCTTAAAGAAATGAAAATGGTGACAAAATCATTATAACATAGCATTTAATGCACGCATTTACTGCATCTCACACATTTTGATAATTTGTGTTTTCATTTTTATTTAGTTTTCATTTTAATTTGCTCTTGATATTTCTCCTTTGACTCATGTATTACTTAAAAGTATGCTATTTAATCTCCATTTATTTCAGGGTTTCCAGTTATTTTTTATTACTGATTTCTAGCTTAATTCCAGGGTGGTTTGAGAGCAGACATCGTATGATATCTGTTCTCTTAAATTTGTCAAGATGTGTTTTATGGCCCAGAATGTGGTTTAATTTGTTGAATATTCCAAGTGAGCTTGAGAAGAATGTGAACTCCACTGTCATTGTCAAAGTAGTCTATAGATGTCATTTATATCCAGTTGATTGATGGTGTTGAGTTTCACTATGTCTTTCCTGATTTTCTGATTTTCTGCATGCTGGGTGTGTTCACTTCTTAAGAGCTGGGTATTGAAGCCTTCAAATATGTTAGAGATTCATTTATTTCTCCTTGCAATTCTATTGTTTTTTTGTCTCATGTATTTTGACTATTAGTTGGGTACATACATATTAAGGATTATATGTCTTCTTGGGGACTGAGTCTTTTATCATCATGTACTTTAATCCTGATAACTGTCCATAGTTTGCAGTTTATTTGGTCTGAAATTAATATAGCTACTATTGCTTTCTTTGGATTAGTATGATATAATTTCCTTCATTTATTTATTTTAAATCTATATGTGTCTTTAAAGTGGGTTTCTTGATGACAATATTTATTTGTGTCTTGTTTTTTGGTCCACCCTGACAATTTCTTTTATAAATGATGCATTTAGACCTTGATATTCAAAGTGATTACTGATTTAGCTGGATTAATATCTAAGCTATGAATTGCTTTTTTCTATTTTTTATCCTGTTCTTGGTTCCAATTTTATCTTCCATCCTACTCTCTTTTGTGGTTTTAGTTGAGGATTTTAAAAATTATTGCATTTTATCTCCTTTTTTAAACACATCAGCTATACTACTCTTTTTAAAAACTTTTTTAGTGGTTTCCCTAGAATCAAGTGTACATCTAATGATTACCAGAATTTCTTATTGCTGTATGCATGTCATATGAGCAGAACATTTTAGCAACAAACTGGCTATTTTAAAAAATGCAAACAAATATATAAGAATGAAATTATATAAGCTTTGAGACTTAGAATTTCAGTGGATAAGAATTTCATTAATATTAGTGAAAAGAAGAGAAATCTTGATAATTTTTGAACATTTCATATGTATTGGGGATTTGACTATACTCTTTATCTACTTTGCTGTGTTTGAATTTTTTTTCATTAAAAAAAAAAAAAAAAACTACTTTAAAATTTGTAATTTAAGGACTTCCCCAGTAGTTCAGTGGTTGCGAATCTTCCTGCCAATGCAGAGAACGCTGGGTCGATCCCTGGTCTGAGAAGATTCCGAAGCAACTAACCCCAAGAACCACAACTACTGAAACCTGAGCGCCGAGAGCCCGTCTCCGCAACAAGAGAGGCCACCCAATGAGGAGCCTTTGCGCAACCAGAGCGTGGCCCCCAAACAGCAGTGAAGACCCAGTGTGCTGAAAACAAAACAAATAATCACAAATTTGTAATTTAAAATATCCTTCAGATTCAAAGCTATGTATGCATTAACTCACAGACCTTCAGATCATCTGTCTGAAAAAGGTATTATAAAAAATCTAGTTTTTCTGGATAAGAAAAACTTTAGGCACAGACTGGTCTAGAAATGTGCCCAAGGCAGCAGAATGAATCTGTCTTAGGAGAGATATTGGTTTGGACTCATCTGTTCTTGCTGCCTGGCCACCCTTACATTAGGCTATTATGTTCACTGACATTGCCTGAGGTTTGAATTAGAAAACACAGGATTATGTTTGAGTGATACTTTCAAACTGATCTGAAATAATAAAAAGTTTAAGTCTTAAGCTATCATCTTCAGTTAAAAAATAAAGCAAGTTTTCTTCTACTGCCACAGGTGAGTGGTAGGAAAGGTTTAAACTCAAATCAAAACTTCCAAGAACTTAGCAAAAAGTTAGAATCTCTTGTGCTTTCTATAATCATCATTTTTAGATGTACTTTATTTTCATTTCTTTGAAGAAGCAGGAAATGAATTGAACAAAGATTTATGCCATTTAATGTCACAGTTGATTACCAACAGAAATTGGAAGAATGCAATTTTTATGACTTTATGTAAAAGTAAGCTATAATTCAGGATGAAATGGAGATTGGCTAGACAGACATTTAATTTTTAAGAATATATGTTATCTTGCAGGAAATATTTATATTTACTTCTATAAATTAAGAGTATCAAATCTCTAAATTATTTGTTTTAAATAACTCATCTGACCTGATACTAAACACATAAATTTCTCAGATATAACTTCACTACTGATACCACCAAATTATTTTTTAAAATGCATAAAATGCTGAAATCTTACTTATGTATTTGACTTAGTGAACTAAGCAGTTGTTATCTGACATTTGTTTTTCAAATTCTATAAGGTCTAACATTGTTGATATTAAATGCTTAGCAAACTTTTATACATTATACCTATTTATTAGTGAATGAGTATAGGCATAATGTTTTATCATTCAAAGCACGATAGCCTTCATAAGATAATTATTCTTTTCGTGTCAAAGAGTAAGAACCTGGTTGTGAGAGACACAAAGAGAAAAGTTACCACCCGACAAGAATGGATAAACATTTTCTGTCTTTTTCTCCTCTACCACTCCAGATTTTTGTGATTTTTCATGAATGTATTTATCTACTCATTTATTTCATTAATATTTTGAGGTACCAGTCCTTATTATGTTCCAGGACACAGTACTGAGTGCTACAGATGGGCTCAATTTACAAAATCTCTGCTGTTTTCAGAGCTTTTAATTACAGTTATTGAATTATTTGTCATTCTTTAAAAATATTGTGCAACTCTTTGTCTCTATGCATTTGGACATACTGATCCTTCTGCTTTAAATGTCCTTTCATATTTAGACCACGTCATGAATTTCTCTTTATCCCTCAGGTTAAATTGTGTGGTGAGTAGATGGCTAGCTTCTTTTATTTCTGAAACTCTCTGTGAATTTCACTACTTCAATAATACTGTTGCCTATATTTAGAAATGACATCCCCTAGCAAGCACATGCCATCTCTCTGAGAAAGTTTAAATATTTTGCTGCTCGAATTTGCATAACAGATATATCATCTGACTTCCCTTATTCTCAGTAAATATAGAAAAATTTAATATTATTTTATACTACTCTTATGCTATTAAATCAGCATGTGTCTATTCAATTGAATAATTAAGAAACTGCAAAATTCAAACACCCAGCTTAACATAATGCAAATATATGACTACAGATTTTGTAAATAGCAATTCGTTTTTCTCATGCAGCAGAAAACCTCAGGCATAAAGGAGATCAGAGCTGGTGTAGGTACTTACATGATGTAATCAGTTTCCAAGGGTGATTTTATCTTTCTTTCCTTATTCTGTTATTCATTGCCTTGTGCAAGATGGCTGCTATAACTATTTAGAAAAGAAGGAAAGAAAGAAAGAAAAAAAGAAGGGAGAAGGTGGAACTTCCCTGGTGGCTCCGTGAATAAGAATCCGCCTGCCAATGCAGGGAACATGGGTTCGAACCCTGGCCTGGGTAGATTCCACACGCCTCAGAGCAGGCCTTAGAGCCCTTGAGGCACAGCTACCCAGCCTGCGAGCCGCCACGACCGAAGCCCCCGCGCCTAGAGCCCCCGCTCCGCAACCGCGATGCCCGAGCACTGCATGAAGAGGAGACCCCGCTCTCTGCACCTAGACAAAGCCCGCGCAGAAGCAATGAAGACCCAGTGCGGCCAAAAATAAAAATAATTAATGAATTTTTTAAAAAAGAAGGGAGAAAGTGAAAGGCAAAAGAACGTCAGTCAAGTTTAACACTGCTTTTAGATGACAACAACTTTTTGGAAGTGTCACTAGTACATTGAAGCTTATATCTAATTGATCAGATATATGGGTCACCTGCACAAATGTAATTCAATGGGAATCTACAAGGTTTTCTTAGTGCATTAATCTCTTGAAAATATCAGAGTTAAACTAGAAAAAAAACTGAGAATGGGTAAGTAATAGGTATCTTTAAGTGTTTATCACATAGTCATGCCAGATAACGATATTTATTGTAATGTTTCTTCACATATAAGGGGTTGCCTGGTGTCTCAGACCGTAAAGAATCTGCCTGCAATATGGGAGTCCAGGGTTCAATCCCTGGGTCAGAAAGATCTCCTGAAGAAGGGAATGGCAACCCACTCCAGAATTCTTGCCTAGAGAATCCCATGGACAGAGGAGCCTGGTGGGCTATAGTCCATGGAGTCACAGAGTTGGACATGATTGAGTGACTAACCCTTTCACATATAAATTTCAGAGTGGTTTCAGTACATGCGTGTACTTTTAAAATATACATGTTCCCAGCGTACATTTGATCTATATATTGTGTTGGCCTCTAAACTATCTTTAGCTCAGTTGGCAAAATAATTTCAGAGACTTGAAAGAAATGACTTAATATTTATTGCAGTTAATGAAACAAGTAACATTTAAAAATTTTAGCCAGATGGTCAAACTATTTCACTGATATTTAAATATTAGCAAATAAAGTAGAACACTAAAACTAGAAATTCCTCAGTATAACTGCTGATGTTCCAAACATGAGATGCATATGCAGACTGAAACATTTATCCTATGAAGTGTAAAATCTTAGTGAAAATACATATTTGTCTAGCAAAGTCATTTCTTTCCCCATGTGAAGAACTGAAGCCAGGAAAATAAAATGACTTTGTTAACTTACACTTCTAGTACATGACAGATCAAATAGAGAAGAAAACATTCTGGGTCTAACTTAAAAATATACATATATAAGTATAAAAGATAATATAACTTTCTTATGCTTTGCATATAGATAGACATGGTAATCAAGTAAATATCATTTAAATTGTATAATATGATGCTCTTTTGCATGCTTCAGTTTCACTATAAAATATGTAAGTAAATGCAAAAAAATCAGGAAACAAAGTAACATTCAGAAACTCAAGAATATTTTATTCTTGAATGCAAGGTAGATAAAAGGAGATTTCTAAAAATACTATAATAGCTACAGGAATTTAAGAGAATTCAATGTATACTTTCTCTTTTTAACCTTTTGTGTGTGTTCATCGCTCAGTTGTGTCCAACTCTTTGAGACTCCACGGACTGTATTCCACCAGGCTCCTTTGTCCATTGAATTCTCCAGGCAAGAATATGGAGTGGTTGCCATTCCTTCCCCAGGGAATCTTCCCGACCCAGGAATTGAACACGAGTCTCCTGAATTGCAGGCAGACGCTTTACCGTCTGAGCTACGAGGGAAGCCCCTTTTAAGCCATTGGTAAATACATTTTGGTTGTTATGGAGATAATATTACAACAGACAATTTCCATTTCTAGAAATTATTGGTAAATATAATGCTCAAGAGATTTTCTCTGTATGCAAATATATCCTTATAAAAACTTTAATTTAGTACTTCAGTTCAGTTCAGTTCAGTGGTATCTGAATCTTCGCGACCCCATGGACTGTAGCACACCAGGCTTCCCTCTCCATCACTAACCCCTGGAGTTGCTCAAACTCATGTCCATTGATTTGGTGATGCCATCCAACCATCTGATCCTCTGTTGTCCCCTTCTCCTCCTGCCATCAATCTTTCCCAGCATCAGAGTCTTTTCCAGTGAGTCAGTTCTTCACATCAGGTGGCCAAAGATTTGTAACTTCAGCTTTAGCATCAGTCCTTCCAATGAATATTCAGGACTGATTTCCTTTAGGATTGACTGGTTGGATCTCCTTGCAGTCCAAGGGACTCTCAAGAGTCTTTTCCAACACCACAGAATCAAAAACATCAATTTTTGGCACTCAGCTTTCTTTATAGTTCAGCGCTCACATCCATACATGACTACTGGGAAAACAACATAGCTTTGACTAGATAGACCTTTGTTGGTAATGTCTCTGCTTTTTAATATGTTGTCTAGGTTGGTCATAGCTTTTCTTCCAAGGAGCAAGCATCCTTTAATTTCATGGCTGCAGTCACCATCTGCAGTGATTTTGGAGCCCCGAAAAATAAAGTCTTTCACTGTTTCCATTGTTTCCCCATCTATTTGCCATGAAGTGATGGGACCAGATGCCATGATCTTAGTTTTCTGAATGTTGAGTTTTAAGCCAACTTTTTCACTCTGCTCTTTCACTTTCATCAAGAGGCTCTTTAGTTCTTTTTTACTTTCTGTCATAAGGGTGGTGTCATCTGCATATCTGAGGTTATTGATATTTCTCCTGGCAATCTTGATTCCAGCTTGTGCTTCATCCAGCCCAGTGTTTCACATGTTATACACTGCATTTAAGTTAAATAAGCAGGGTGACAGTATACAGCCTTGATGTACTCCTTTCTCAATTTGGAACCAGTACATTGTTTCATTTCTGGCTCTGTTGCTTCTTGCCGTGCATGCAGATTTCTCAGGAGGCAAGTAAAGTGCTCTGGTATTCCCAACTCTTGAAGAATTTTCTGCAGTTTTTTGTGATCCACCCAATCAAAGGCTTTGGTGTAGTCAATAAAGCAGAAACAGATGTTTTTTTGGAACTTGCTTTTTTCTATGATCCAACAGCTGTTGGCAATTTATCTCTGGTACCTTGCTTTTTCCAAATCCAGCTTGAACATCTGGACATTCTCGGTTCATGTACTGTTGAAGCCTCGTTTGAAGAATTTGGGGCATTATTTTGCTAGCGAGTGAGATGTGTGCAATTGTGTGGTACTTTGAACATTCTTTGGCATTGCCTTTCTTTGGGATTGGAAAGAAAAATGACCTTTTCCAGTCCCGTGACCACTGCTGAGTTTTCCAAATTTGCTGGCATATTGAGCAAAACACTTTAACAGCATCATCTTTTAGGACTTGAACTATCTCAGCTGGAATTCCAAGTCCTCCACTAGCTTTGTTTGTAGTGATGCTTCCTAGGGCCCACTTGACTTCACATTCCAGGATGTCTGGCTCTAGGTGAGGGATCATGCTGTCATGGTTATCTGGGCCATTAAGTTTTTTTTGTATAGTTCTTCTGTGTTTTCTTGCCACCTCTTCTTAATTTCTTCTGCTTCCATTAGGTCCATACCATTTCTGTCCTTAATTGAACCCATCTTTGCATGAAATGTTCCCTTGGTAACTCTAATTTTCTTGAAGAGATCTCTAGTCTTTCCCATTCTACTGTTTTCCTCTATTTCTTTGCATTGATCGCTGAGGAAGGCTTTCTTATCTCTCCTTGCGATTCTTTGGAACTCTACATTCAAATGGTATATCTTTCTTTTTCTCCTTTGCCTTTCACTTTCTTCTTTTCTCAGATATTTGTAAGCCTCCTCAGACAACCATGTTGCCTTTTTGCATTCCTTTTTCTTGGGGATGGTCTTGATCCTTGCCTCCTGTACAGTGTCACAAACCTCCATCTGCAGTTCTTCAGACACTCTGCTGATCAGATCTAATGCCTTGAACCTATTTGTCACTTTCACTGTATAATTGTAATGGATTTGATTAAGGTCATACCTGAATGTGGTTTTCTCTACTTTCTTCAATTTAAGTCTGAATTTTACAATAAGGAGTTCATGATCTGAGCCAGTCAGTTCCCGGTCTTGTTTTTGCTGACTGTATAGAGCTTCTCCATCTTTGGCTGCAAAGAATATAATCAATCTGATTTCGGTGTTGACCATCTGGTGATGTCAATGTGTAGAGTCTTCTCTTGTGTTGTTGGAAAAGGGTTTCGCTATGACCACTGAATTCTCTTGGCAAAACGCTATTAGCCTTTGCGCTGCTTCAATCTGTACTCCAACACCAAACTTTCCTGTTATCCTACATATATCTTGACTTCCTACTTTTGCATTCCAGTCCCCTATGATGAAAAGGACATCTGTTTTTGGTGTTAGTTCTAGAAGGTCTTGTAGGTCTTCATAGAACCATTCAATGCAGCTTCTTCAGTGTTAGTGGTTGGGGCATAGACTTGGATACTGTGATTAGAAGAAATGGAGTAGCCCTCATAGTCCACAAAAGTCTGAAATGCAGTACTTGGGTGCATTCTCAAAAATGACAGAATGATCTCTTTTGTTTCCAAGTCAAACCCTTCAATATCAATTTAGTACTTAAATGTTATGAATTGACTTGCAATTTAAGATGAAAGACTTAGCACAAGAATTTACATCCTATTATTCCTAAAATGCATACCTAATACTCCTTAGAAATGAGAGAAATAGAAAAAGAATGAAGCAACAACAAAGAAAAACAAAAGGGTCTTCACAGGTGGATGAGATTTTTTTAACTTTTTTGTAGTTGGACTCTGGAGAATGCTAATAGATTAAGCAGAGAGAAAGATGTCAGTGTGTTATAAATGCAGATTTCCTAGTCAAACCAAGACCCACGCTTCTCTTTGGCAATTTGTTATAGGGCCAGGGTGAGGATGGTTACTGAAAACAAGGAAACTGGTTGATGTTTAATTAAAAACAAATCAAAACAGCTGTATCTTTTCACATACTATCTAAATGAAAAATACTAGGCGACTAGCATTCAACCCCAAGGAAAAAAAATTGTAGAGCTAATCTCCAAGAAACTGAGCAAACCTGTGGGGACATGACATTGTTTTCATCATCTCGGCATTTGAGAGGCCATAACAATAGACAGCAATCTAACTCACTGTAAATGGAAGAAAATGTCCCTCTCGTATCTCAAGTTGAGTACAAGCTTCATTGTAAATGGTCATGTATTACATGTTTGGGCTTCCCAGGCAGCATAGTTGTAAAGAATCCATCTGCCAATGCAGGAGACACAAGAGACACAGGTTTGATCCCTGTGTTGGGAAGATCCTCTGGAGTAGAAAATGGCAACTCATTCCAGTATCCTTGCCTGAAAAATTCCATGGACAAAGGAGCCTGGTGGGCTACAATCCATGGGGTGGTAAGGAGTCAGACACCCCTGAGCACTCATGCATTACATGTTTAGTAGAAGACGTTCAAAACAGCAATGGAGTGAAAAATAAAGACTGAGAAAAGAAAATAAACAAAAAAGTAAATCATGGAGACACCAGAGATCATTCAGGGAACAGGAAATAATTTAAAAACAAAATGTATAATTGATTTTCAGAGATTTTTTAAAAGATACTGCTATTGATTTAATTTAATAGTATATGGAAATAGAGAAAATGAATGTATTCTTAGAAATTAAAAATATAGTTGCTGAGTTGATAGAAGTGTATACAATTTCTTGAATATAATGGCAGAAACTGTAGCAAAAAAGATAAACATATAATAATCCTTGAAAAATATTAAAAAACCATAAATACTCAGTGCAAGTGGACCAATATTCAAGTATTAATATTAGGAGTTCCAGGATGAAAGAATAGGTAAAATATATGGGACAAAGTTAACAGAAAAGATGGAATGAAAATTCCCACTGCTGAAAAGAAACATGAGCCTATGAAGATAAAATTTCAATTTGTTGTCCAAACATACACTAGTAAAATTTCTAAGTAACAAGGGAAGACACATTTTCTTTATTTCTTTTTCTTTTTTTTTAATGAAGACTTCCAGCCTCGACAAGATGGTATAGACCTGTCTTTCCCTAACTCTCCCTGCTAAGCACAACTATATTATCCCTGGAAAAGGCATAAAAGACAAGCAAAGAACTCTGAAAGGTGCTAAGACAGGGAGTTGGTGCTGGCATTCTAAACAGGAGAAACAGCCCAGCAGCAGAGAGTTCTGTATGCTCCCAGTCAACAGAAGACTACTCAGACCTGTTGTTTGCTGACCCCCTACCTAGCAACAGAAGACTGTACAGGTAGATTCATTGTTTCCCTTGATGGAATAGCAATAGCACACCAGCCTAATATCAATGGAAAGAGGGATAGGTCTGGAGTTCTGCCAGAAATATGTAGCCAGGGGAAGCGTCTCTCCTGGGGGAAGAGGCTTCCTAGTCAGTAGATCCCCTTAGGCCAGAGATTCTCCTCTCCTTCCCAGAGACACTGGGACAAATCAGGGAGGAGTTGAACAGTAGGAGGTTTGCACCGCATTTCCCCTACTGAGATACATCTGGCAGTCTGGGCTGGAACCTTGCTGTCCTCCCAGGCATCATCTGTAAGGACCAGTGGAAGCCCTGCTGGCACCAGTTACATGAAGCAGTTTCAAATAACACTGCTAAAGCCAGAAAATTTGACAGTCATTAGAGCTGCAGCCCACGGAAATAGGCTAGGATCTCAAGAGGGACAATTTTACTTTTTCCTTTCCAGTTTGGATGGCTTTAATTCCTTTTTTAAAACCTGATTTACCTGGCTAGTACTTTCAGTACTATGCTGAATAGAAGTGGCAAGAGTAGGCATCTCTGTCTTGTTCTTGATTTGAGGAGAAAAGGTTTTAGCATTTTATCATTGGGTAAGATGATAGCTATGGACTTATTATAGGACGCTTAGTGATGTTGAGGTATGTTCCTCTCAGATTGTCGGGAATTTTTATCATGAAAGGATGGTGAATTTTGTCAAGTGATTTTTCTACATCTATCAAGATGATCATATGGTTTTCACCTTTCATTCTGTTAATGTGGTGTATCACATTTATTGATTTGCATACATTGAAGTAGCCTTGCATTCCAGCAATAAATTCCACTTGATCATGATGCAGTATCCTTCTTATACGCTGTTTAATTCAGTTTGCTAGTATTCTGTTGAGGACTTTTGCATCTATGTCTATGGAGACATTGGTCTGTAACTTTTTTTCTTACAGTGTCCTCATTGTTATCAAGGTAATGTTGACCTTGAAAAATAAATTTAGAAGTCCCCTTCTTCAGTTTTTGAAAGAGTTTGAGAAGGATTGGAAGCAGAAGGAAGAAAATAATGAAGAATGGAAATCAATAAAATAGAAAACATTAAATTCATAGATAAAATCAGTGAAACAAGAACTAATTCTTTGAAAAGATCAATAAAATTGACAAACTTCTTGTGGAAAACAAGGAGAGAAAACACAAGTTACCAGTATTAGAAATAAAATGAAGGATATCTCTAGAGAAATGAAGGATATCTGCAGCCATCAAAAGGATGACAAAAGCCATTAAAAGGGAATATTATAAACAGTTTTAAATGCATAAATTTGAAAATATAGATGGAGTAGACTAATTATTGGGAGAAAAAAACCCCACAAACTACCACACTCACCTAATGTTAAATAATTATTTTGGACTACCTTAAACCCATCCAGTTCAGTCTCTCAGTCATGCCGGACCCTTTGTGACCCCATGGACTGCAGCACACCAGGCTAAAACCATTAGGTAAATTGAATTCATAATTTAAAAACTCTCTCTTCCCCAATAGCATACAATTCCTCAAAAACCACAAACTACTAAACCTCAAGCAGGACTAATTAGAGATCTGAGCAGCCTGTACCCAACAAAGGAACTGAATTTGTAATTTGAGTTTTGTGTCACTGGAGAATTCTAACAAACTTTAAAAGAATGAATACCAATGTTACACAATAACTGAAAAAAAAACAGGAAAGTAGGGAACACTTTTGAAAACATTTTTTGAGTTAATATAATTCTGTTATCAAAACCAAACCAAGACAAACCACACACACACACACACACTATAATCCAACATTTCTCATAAACTTAGACTTAACCCTTAAGAAAATATTAGCAAGTGGAATTCAATCACATATAAAAAGAATTATACAAATTGACCAAGTGAGATTTATCCTAGGTATATAAATCTAGTTTAACATTGGAAAATGAATCAGTATAATCCACTATATCAACACGCTAAGGGAAAGAAATCATAAGATCTGCACGAGACAAAATAAGGTCTCCTCCTTCAAAGATATCCATGTCCTAATTCCCAAACGTGTGGATATGCTAATTTATATGGCAAAAGGGATTCTGAAGATGTGATTTTAAGTTAAGGATTTTGAGTTGGAAAGTCCATCCTAGATTATTGAGTAAAACAAATGTAATCACATGAGTTTGTTATGCCATAGAGGCAGGGAAGTCAGAATTGGAAAATGATATGTGATAATGTAAGCAAAGGTGGAAGAAGCAGTGTAGATGGGAAAAGACCTGAAGATGCTATGTGGCTGATCTTGAAGATACAGAAATAGCCATGAGTTAAGAAATACAAGAGGCCTCTAGAAGATGGAAATACAAGGCAACAGCTTCTCTCTAGTCTTCAGAATGAACATGGTGCTGCCAACACATTGTCCTAGGATTGCTGAAATTTAGAATTGTAAGGTAATAAATCTATGTTGTTTTACTCAAGTAAGTTAATGAATGCGTCACAGCAGCAATTTGACAAAATTCCATCCCATCCATAAAAAAGAATGAAATAATGCCATGTGCAGCACCATGGATGGAATTAGAGCTTATCATACTAAATGCAACAATTCAGAAAGAGAAACAGAAATGCCAAATGGTATCAGTTACGTATGGACTCTAAAATATAACATAAATGAACTTGTCTATGGAACAGAAATGGATTTGCAGAGACAGAAGACAGAACAGACTCCTGGTTGCCAAGGAGGAGGTTGGGAGAGGAATGCAGTGGGGGTTTGGGGGTAGCAGGTGCAAACTATTATATGTAGAATGGATAAACAATGGGGACCTACGGTATGACACAGGGAAATGTATTCAATACCCCATTATAAATCATAAGAATATTCAAAAAGAGTATTTATGCATGTATAACCAAATCACTTTGCTGCACAGCTGAAATTCACACAACACTATAAAGCAATATACTTCAATAAAAAAGTTTGTTTAAAAAACAGGTATAGACTGATTATGAAGTTATTAAGCTACAAGGATATTTTATACAGCTGTGTAACATAGCCAATATTTTATAACTGTGAATCTATAAAATTTTGGAATTACTATGTTGTACATCTGAAAGTAATAATGCTATAATCAAATATACTTCAATGTAAAAAATTAATAAAGAAAAAGTCTATACATAATTCTGAGTACTAGGAAGTCAGTTTAACAAGGCTGCAGGAAGCAAGATAAACACACAAATATCAATTGCATTTCTATATACTAACAATAAATATGTGGAAACAGAAATTTAAAACACCATACCATTTACAATCATCCCCCCAAATTAAATATTTATACACTTAAAGCATGTACAAGATAAGTGTACAGAAAAATCTCAAAATTATGATGGAAGAAATCAAAGAAGATCCAAATGAGTGGAGAGATAAAAGGTGTTCATGAGTTAAGACTCAATACATTGAAGATGCCAACTCTTTCCCAATAAGCATATAGGTTTAGTGCAACTCCTACGAAATCCCAGCAAGATTTTGTGTAGATATGAACAGGTATTTCCAAAAAATTAAAAAGAAAAGCAGAGGCCCTGAGATAGCTAAATATATTGTGATAAGGAATAAAGTGGGAAGAATTATTCTATATAATATTAAAGCTAAATATATAGCTATAGTAATTGATAGTATATTTTGGTGGAAGGATGACAACATAGATCAATGGAGCAGAAATAGACCCATATATTCAATTGAGTTTTGACGAAACTGAAAAATCCAAATGAGGAAAAATATCCTGTTCAACAAATAGTCCAGCAACAATTAGATATACATAAGAAAAAGAATAAATGTCAACTTAGACCTCATATCTTAAATAAAAAGTATACCCAATGGAAAAAGGTATTCAATATAAATAGAAATAAAAAGATATCTGTGGAAGCAATACCTGTATCAGGCAATATAGACTTTAAAACAACGACTGCATGTAAGAGACAAAGAAGAACATTGCATAATGGTAAGGGATCAAATTAATGAGAAGATATTACAGTTGTAAATAAATATGTATCTAACATAGTACCAAAATATATAAAGCAAAGATTAACAAACATATAAAAAATAACAGTAATACAATAATAGTAGGGGACTATAACACCTTACTTACATAAACATATAGACCATCCAGACAGAAAATCAATATGAAAACAATGGCATTAAATGATACATTAGATCAGTTAAACTTAATATATATGGACCAGTCCATTAAAAAGCAGAATACACTTCATTTCAAGTGCATATGTTATATATATATATATATATATAATGGAATATTACTCAGCCAAAAATAAGAATAAAATATTGCCATTTGTCACAATATGGATGGACCTAGAGGGTAATTAAGTTAACGTGAAATAAGTCAGACACAGAAATAATCTCATATGTGAAATCTAACCAAAAAAAAGAAAGAATAAAACATAACAAAGCAGGAATAGAATCATAGATAAAAAGAATAAAGCGGTGGTTGTCGGAGAGAAATGGGTGGGACATGACTAGGTGAGGACTATTAAGAGGTACAAATTTCCAGCTATAGAAAAAATAAGTCACAGGGATGTAATGTACTTCATAGGGAATACAACCAATAACAGAGTATTAATTTTGTATGTTTTTAGAATAGATTTATTATCTAATACACTTATCATGGTAATCATTTTGTAATGTTTAAAAACATCAAATCACTATGTTGTACACTAGAAACTTATATACTATTGTAAGTCAATTATACTT
Source organism: Cervus canadensis (assembly GCF_019320065.1). NCBI lineage: Eukaryota > Metazoa > Chordata > Mammalia > Artiodactyla > Cervidae > Cervus > Cervus canadensis. The sequence continues at coordinate 4,488,037 of NC_057410.1, forward strand.
CAGGAAAAAACCTCTAAATGGAACAAAGATTAAACAGTAGTACATACAAATATACAACATTAAAAAGTATAAAGTCTTTTTGATTTGGGTTTGGCAATACTTTCCTACATCTTATAAAAAGTATAAAGTGAAGTGAAGTGAAGTCGCTCAGCCGTGTCCAACACTTTGCAACCCTATGGACTGTAGCCTACCAGGCTCCTCTGTCCATGGGATTCTCCAGGCAAGAATACTGGAATGGGTTACCATTTCCTTCTCCAGGGGATCTTCCCAACCCAGGGATCGAATCCAGGTCTCCCACATTGGAGGCAGACGCTTTAATCCATAAAGGAAAACATTGATTAAAAATTATAAAAATGTAAATGCTCTGTAAATACCCATGTGAAGAGAATGAAAACAAAAAGTCACAGACTGGGAAAATATATTTGCAAACCATTTATCCAATAGAGCACTAGTATCTAGAATATATAAAAATCCCCAAATTAAACATAAAATATACAATATAAAGATGAACAAAATAAACATAATTGTCACTAAGTTGATATACAGATGACCATCAATATGTGAAAAGTGTTCCACATCATTAGCTCATTATGGAAATGAAAATTAAAACTATGATGAGACATCACATATCTACTGGGATGGGTGAAGTAACCAATAATGACACCACTAAATTTTGGTAAGCATTTGGACGCTAGATTGCTGATACATTGCTGACGGGAATGTAAAATGGTACAGGCACTCTTGGGAGAGTTAAGTAGAGTCTGAGAAAACTAAACATACATCTACCATATGACCCAGTACTTGCATCCAGGGGCATTTATCTCAGAAAAAAACAAAACAAAACAAAACACTATGTTCATACACAAAAGTCTGTATGCAACTATTAGAAGCAGCTTTATTTGTAAAAGCAACAAGGGATCAGTCCAGATATCCTCAGCAAGTGAATCACTTAACAAACTGTGCTGCATACTTATCCTGGAATTCTATTCAGCAGGAGTGACGCACGAACAGCTCAGATGAATCTTCAGGGAACTGCACTTAATGGAGAAGTCAATCTAAAAGGGTATGATTCTCTTTATACAACATTCTTGAGATGATAACATTTTAGAAATGGAGACTGATAAGCAGTGTCTAGAAATTGGAAAGGGGAGAAGGAGATAGGAAGGTGGTTCTGGTTATGAGATCACAATAGAGGGATATTTGTGGCATTGGGACGGCTTATCTTGACTTTGTGGTGGAAGTAGGAAGCTATACAGGTGACATAGCTGCATAGAATTTAATACATGCACATGTGTGTGCACACACACATGAGTAACTAAATCCATAAGAGTGATCTGATGTGACTGGTGCATTGTATCATATCGATGCCTTTATTCTAGATATGATTATTACAGTTTTGCAAAATATTACAATTGGGGAAACCAGGTAAGGGGTACAAAGGAGGGATTCTTTTTGTTATTCTTTTACAACTTCATGTGAGTCTATATCTGAATAAAACACTAATAGAATATCCAGAAACCTTAAAAAAAAAAAGGAACAAGAGACAAGATACAAACTTCGTAGATTATATTACTTTTTAATAATTTTACTTATTTATTCATCTTATCCCCATTCAAACCTCCAAAGAACAATCAAGCATGAAGTAAAAATAAATATATTTTCAGACAATTTTATTGCTTGTACTCCTTTCAGAGGAAGATAACTGAGAATGAAACAATTCAAAAAACAGAAAAAAGACAAAAACACCACCGAAGAAGATTGAGATTCCGGTAACCAGAAGATTCAAGTGAAGAATTTAGTAATGTGTTAAGAAAGCAATTAGTCCAGATTAAAAGTTCAGGGCTTCAGCAAGGATTTTTTTTCAGGGAAAAATAAATGGACCTATGTGTATGATCAGTTGCTAAACAGTGTCCGACTTTTTGTTGACCCCATGGACTGGAGCCTGCCAGGCTTCTCTGTCCATGGGATTTCCTAGGCAAGAACACTGAGCCAGTTGCCATTTCTTTCTCCAGGAGATCTAGAAAAGGAACCCCAACCCAGGATTGAACCTGTGTCTCCTGCACTGAAGGCGGATTCTTCACCACTGGGCCACCTGGGAAGCCCCAGTTAGACCTGATGTCACAGGATATATGATTTTAAGACTAGATATACATGAGTTGAATAAGAAGTTATACTATTTGATACTTTCTTTTCTTTCTTGGTTAGCATGAAGAAATGAAAGCTTTTCAATAATTTCAAGGAAATGGAAAAACATGGTTCACATTTGGAGCAAATTAATGTGGCGTTGTTTCATAGAACTGAAGTGTATGATAAATGAATGCATTTGTCTTTGATGTTAGGGACATTCTCTATTTAATACAGAGACATTCTCTAGTGATTCAGAGTTTCATAATCTGTTCTTCATTATATGGTTACAGGACTTTCTGAAGTTGATTAATCTTTGACAGTATTAAAGATACATTTAAGTTGAATTTTTAGTCATGTTCCACGTAAGCTGTATAATTCTAGCAAATGTGACAACTGCCAAAAATAAGGAAAGTGATGATTTCTCCCAAAATTCAAAATAAAACCTTTGATTACAAATGAATTGAATTATTGAGTCTATTTTATTAAACGTATTTTCCTTCACTGTAATCATTAACATTTATAAAGTAAAATAAAATTTATTTCAAATTCAGTGACAACCAGTGGGGCTAAATGGTCATCTGTTATTTCTACAAAATGTATTTGCTTCTCAGGAATGAATGGGAGTTTGCAAGCCACACTAATTAGGTGTGATTGTTTATCTGGATGACAATATGTTGGATATTTATTAGATTCAGAGAAATCTGTGAGCATCATGTAATAGTAACATAATGAAAAAGCCAGACTGATATGAAGAAGGGAAGTGTGGATGGTGGAAAATGAGCTATTAAAATATAAACATGAAGCTGGCAAAGAAGCAAATATAAAACATTAAATTGAGGAGCAATTTCTTAACCTTGGGAATAGGGTCAGGATGAAAAATGTTACTATAATGGAATCGTCTCAACTATTACACTTGTGGGTTTCCTGTAATGAGTGAGAAACTCTTGTCAAAGAAAAGCAATTACTAATGAATGTACCTTCTGGGAAGCAAATTTATAAGGTGAACACACTTAACCTAGAGATTAAATCTGAAGAAAAATAAAAAGATCACTAATGTTCTCATAAAACAGTAACGTTTTTTTGGTTGCCAGAAGTTGCTAACCAGTGCACTTGGTTGTTAGGTTTAGAGATTCATTTTATTGTGTGTACACATTACCAGATAAAACCAATAAGTGGGTTGGTTTCGTCCCACCCCCACCCCACTTTGACTTGAGAAAAAGCACTGATATTTCTATTCAGCTATGGACCTGATTCCTTCCTGAAACATTAATCAACCACAGCCAGAATGAAAATCAATAAAACCCTGAAACATAGCTCCAGATACCAAAAATAAGTGTGAAAAAAGACAGAGCACATGGCATCTTTCTCAATATTCTGGAGAACTGTGCTAGCATTACAAAGCGTAACGGCTTTTTTTTCTCTCTGTAAACAGTTATGGATATGAATTTTATATGACATTTTCAATGCTAGGTGATGTATTCCCAACATAGTATTATTGAAGGCTCAGTGTTCTCTCTTGGCTGTTGTTTATGATTGCTGCTTTGTGGCAAACCAAACACCAAACATGAGTAAATAATGGTGCGCTGTGTATGCTATGTAAGTATTTCTCCCCCTGCAGTGTAAGAAACCAAAGTGTACACTTTGATATTTGCTCAGGAAAGGGGTTATTGATGTGTAACAATATTCCTTTCAAGAGGGTGTGTAAGGAAGTAAAACTAAACCAGACAATAAATTCTGTTATATGAATTTATTGATTGATTAAGCTGATAACATATAATCTGGGGCATGACAGATGGAAAGCAGTCCATCACAACTGAATTAGGAGGCCGTGCCTGAGTATTCTCTCTCTCTCTCTCTGTGACACATACACTAGACTACTAAAGACAAAAAAGGTATGCATAAAGTCTCTGATTTTGAGATGATTCTAGATGTTTAATTAGCAGTTAATTTATAATTGTTCATTCACCCATATCTATTAATAGTTTGCTTTTTGGAATAAATATGTGGTATACCTTAATAATAATCAACCCTGGCTTTACCATCAGTGCTTTTTATTAAAGGGGAAGAATAGATAAATAGTGATAACCTGACCATATTTTAGTTAAAAATTGATATATAAAAACAAGGTGTTAGGACTTCCCTTGCATTTCAGTGGTTAGGACTCCATACTTCCACTGCAGGGGGCATGGCTTGGATTCCTAGTCAGGAAACTTAAAGATCCTGCAAGTCACTGTGACATGGTTAAACCATACTCCCACCCCACCTCCCCCCAAACACATGTCATTAGCTTACAGATCAATAAAATAGTAGGGATTTAAGGATCAAATTTTGTTCACAATCCAGGTAAATTAAATACAACCATAGGGAAATATTTCATTTCATTACTGATCTCATTGTATTGGGATTTGTGTTCTCCTACATTACCTCATTCTCACTGAAACATGGACATTACAATCTGCTGCCGATTTCACAACTCCTGCCTTCTCTTTTTTCATGTTATTGCTCATGCATTAGCTCAGTGTCCATCACACACACACAAATGAAAAGAATATTTGTTGCTACCTACACTATTTTACAGATGAGGAAACTTGGGTTCAAAAGGCTAGAACATATATACCAAAGGGATAGTATCTGTCCAAACAAATTATTCAAAGTTTACTCGGGTGTGGCTTTCCCTGTATTCCGTAAACATTTACCTACCTCACAATTTCAGGGAGGTTCTGCAGTAACAGATTTCCTCTTATCTGCATGTTATTTTCCTTCTTCTTTACTGACGCTCAGTCAGAACTTAATTCCATTGGATAACCACTAAGCCATAGAGTCTGTTTTCCTCTGTATCATATTCCTCCATCTAAAAGTTCTTGACAACAATTTGATTCTGATTCAACATAGGATAATTTATTTTTTCTCATTTCTTTTCAGGATTAGTGCTTTTATCCTCTCAATTCATGTCTCTCCTATGTTGGAAATAACTGACATTTTGCAAAGAGATTGGTGCACACATTTAGTGCACATGATCACTGATTGCCTCATTTGAGGAAAGGATAATTCATCCTTCTGTGGCCCTACATTCCCTGCAGGTTCTACAACTCTGGCATATCATTTTGACCTACGATCTTTATTCTTTAATTCTGAGATTCTATGCTTCTGTTGTAAATGGAAATAAACTGAGAAAACTGTCCCCTCGGTTTATGTTTTTTAAAGCTTATTTCAGGAGTAAGATTCTGGGCAAATGCGAACACTGTATTTACATCAGTCTAACTGCTCCCATCTCTGTTAACATCTGCTAGATAGCACTGTTTTAATAAGCTCAAGCCATTTAGCAACAGGAATTGTGGAAAGTGTTAAAACTAGTAAAAAAAGAAAAATAGTTAATTTGAGCTACACCACTCATCCCTTTTATTTCTTCCCCACTGCTAAAGAAGGCAATTGCTCAGCAAGTATTCAAGTAAATTCTCAGACAGGAGCCAAGGGAAGATATAAATCCCTAATAATGAATAATAAGGTGCAGGCTTTAAAATATTAGAACAACCTGTATTGATTTAGATGGATCTTGAAATTCCTTAGGTATAAAAAAGATGATTTCTAATCCCTACAATTATGACATTTTGATAACCTAAGCCTGTTTTTAAAATAATTGGGTGCAATATTTTTAAAGTTTCACATATATTCTTTGGCTCTATTTCTCAAAAAAAAATGTTACAATATTCTGAATTTTTCACAATTGTATCATTATCCTCACCAGTCCCATCCTGAAGTGCTGATAGAAACTTTTTTTCAGGACATTACTCATAAAGCTTCTAAGCAGGGATGAGGTATTTTATTTATTTGTTTTCTTGTAGTTATACCCCGGCAACTCACAGCTATGTACGGAGTGAATATTATAGGTCTTCAGGAGATTTGCTTTGCAGTTACTTGAAGGCTTCATCCTGTGTTAATCTTTTTTGCCTAATTCGAGGCATTCTGAGCCATTCTGGAGTTTTTAGGATCTCTAGATAAGTTTTATATCAAAGAATTAGTAATTGTCGATTTTCATGTTACTGAAAAATTGTGAATAAAGATTAAACATTATATACTCGCGTAATACTGAAAAAGAGGACCATTAGGTTTGGTGTTTCATTCTCCAAACAGAACTGATGATTTTTTCCTCTCCTGCGATTTGCATGCTCAAAATGCCATGAAGTTTTATTAGGCTAATAGAATTTATCCTGATTATGTATGTCAGATAACAGATTCTATCCTAGAACCATATATATGTACAATATATACATGGTTTACATAAATTGATACATGAAAAGGCTTTAAAATCTACCATGGCACATAACAGACAATATGGTACTATTTTCATGTGATATACCCCTGAATTCTTACCATGTGACATAAGAGATTATCCCCCACTTTATCAATAAGTAATTAAGGTTCACAAGTTAGTAGAGCTCTTTAACATATTTAATGAACTAACTGTTCTATGATTTAAATTCATATTTCTGATTCCAAAGCAGGTACTAATTTCACTAGACCATTTTATCATCTATTTAAGAAAAAACATAATTTCAACCACACTATAACTTGGAATTACTCTCGTGTAAATTGTTTTTACAATAGAAAATGCCTCACTTTTACACAGTTTGATTTCTGTGAATATCAATCCCACAGAAAAATTACATGCTTCTGAAAATTCATGAAAAGAAAAAAATGTTTAGGAACAAAATTTTTTATCGCAAAGCTCCTCAACTAAAGCCTTGAATTCTTACTCATATAGTTTCATTTTGTGTTATATTGATTCTTATATTAAGTATAACTCATAAGAAACTTTGATATAGTTTTTACTAGGCACCAACAGATTAAAGGCAGCAGAAAAGGTATAAAAGCTATTTGAAATAAGTATTATTATTGTTAAATTTTCAGTGATTGACAGAAAGAACATGAACGATTTAAAAATAAAATGTCACAAAGAAACACATGGTATCAAATATGAAAATCAAAACAGAAATTGAGGCATCAAAACAACAAAAAAAAGCGAACAGTGTGTTTTCTGCTTTTAAAGACCATTACATTTATAATGTGTTTGATGAAAAGCACCACCACGAATTACCATTTCAAAAGTATCAGTGATAGAACTAAGCTTCCTTTTCCTGGGAAAATTCATTACACTCAGTATATTTTTCTCAAGAATTCTATACCTACAAACACACACATACTCTCAAATAATCCCATTTGTGAACAGTCCTCAACCACAACCAGAATGTAGGAAGATAAAATCAGGATCCTGAATGTAAATGTAGCAAGATTAGAAGGCTAGCCAACGACTAGGAAATACAATACCTGCTGTACATTTCCTCTTACTGTGCATTAGCCAGACAATGAGTGTCTAAAGAGCCACTTCCAAGTGAATTAGAATGTCATTTAGCTTTTTACTTGTCATTATTTCTCAATATTATTGATAGCTAAAGTGTAAAGTAATGAAGAAAAAGAGTAGAATATCTATTAGTGGCCAGAGTTTCAACGGAATGCAAAAGACTGTTGCAAAAGCCTCGTAACCTGAAGTAATTGGCAAATTACACATAAAAGCAGGAAATATATAAAGCACACTCTTAATATGATGTATATTATTAAAATATGATGTGCAAATCTCAATGTATTCTTCCAGCTAAAACATAAATACATAGTGTTTCTAGCCAAAGAGAGGTAATGTTGGAAATGATAAGAAAATGCATACAGTTCACATGTATTTATGAATTTATTATAGTGTAAGTAATTTTGTAGCTCTTTGGCCTTTCACAGTTAAAACTCTTTATTGTATACTTATTATGTGCCAGGCACTGGGATAATGTGATCACATACTATTGAGGCTCTGTTTCATTCATTCATTCACTGTTTGCAGATTCATTCATTCACTGTTTCATTATTTGGTTCACCAAATTTTTATCATACACTCAAATATCTACCAAGAAGACTGCTATGCCTTAAACCTACATTCTAGAGGAGATATTCCAAATTCTTGCTCCTATAGAGTTTAAACTCTAGATGAATTTAGATCATTCAGTTAGGTTCCACGTTAGAGTTACATATGGACAGCTCTGGATGCACTCAGAAAAACAGAGTAGGGAAGAATAGAAAGTACTCTTTATGGTTTGTGGATTCTGACAGGTAAAGCTTTTGAGAAGTGACACTTGAATATATCCTTTAAGAGGGAACCTGTGTATTCAAGGAGAAGAGGATTAGAAAAAGAAGTTCAGGCTAAAGGAAAAGCTTAAAATAGTTGTTCACCAAATTCTGATACTTTATACCTAAATTCAAAACAGAACTATATGTCCAGGTGCATGCCTACTAGACATCTCCAGCATGATGAGCAATAAGAAATGATGACAAAATAGATCAAATTGATTCATTATCTCTGTCTTTTCCCATTCACTGATCTTTCTCTTAATACCCTCTATTGATAATTAGGGGCTTCCTGGTAGCTCAGCTAGTAAAGAATCCACCTGCAATGCAGGAGACCCCAATTCAATTCCTGGGTCAGGAAGATCCCCTGGAGAAGGGATAGTTTACCCACTCCAGTATTCTTGGACTCCCTTGGTGACTCAGATGGTAAAGAATCCACCTGCAAGGCAAGAGATCTGGGTTCAATCCTTGTGTTGGGAGGATCCCCTGGAGGATGGCATGGCAACCCCCTCCAGTATTCTTGCCTGGAGAATCCCCATGGACAGGGGAGCCTGCCAGGCTACAGTCCTTGGGGACTCAAAGAGTCAGACATGATTGAGTGACTAAGCATAGCATATGGCACTGGTAATTAGCCACACCTTTCAAAGTTGATTCTTCATTCTGTGTTTTCAGCTAGATATTCAGCCTTATGGATGCTACCTTATAAACTGCAATTAAACCCACCTCTTTGTCTTCATTCCCATTACCCATCAATGCAGGTCCTTTATATTTCTCACCTGGATTATTATACAACCTCTGTGTTTAAAGCTCACTCGCCTCATATATGTTCCCATCACAGATGCCAGCATGCTCTTTGTTAACTAAAGCCCATATCAACTCATGTCCATCTACTTTAAATGCTTTGGTGGCTTTCTATTTCTTTATAATTAAATCCATATCACTTACATGGGTTAACAGGTCATTTGAGATCTGCTTCTTGTCTGCCTCTGCTGTTTATATAGAGTAATTTTCTTACTTACATCTGTCTTTCCAATTTCCATGAACCATTTATAGCTCGGAATATATGAAATCTATGTAGCTGTAGGTATCTGTACCTTTGAACCTGGTAGTCAATTGATTCACTTAAATAAAAAGTTATTAAAACCAACATTGAACTGTGTATCTCTTCTTCTTGCTTCTTTTTATGATTCGTACTACTGTTGTACAGCAGAGACCAGAGTAACTGTCTTACTCTTGTCAGAGGAGCATGGATACAACCAAAATAAAGCCAATCAGGTTTCCTCTGGGGAAATATGCATCTCGAGCGAAGATAACAGGAGTGAAAGGCAATTAGACAAGAGCATATATAAGAGATGGCCCAAATTTTCTTGTTAGAGAGGAGGTAATGCTTACCAAATTCTCTATGCCAATTCTCTCTATTCCAATGCTATTGAAATTCTCTATTCTCTCTATATACTATTTATCAATTGTTTTATCTGCGTCTACTGAAATGATTAGATGAGCTTTCACTCCTCTGTTCTGCTAGTCTGGTGAATGGCAGTAATTTATTTTAAAATGTTAAACGAATCTTGCATTCTTAGAATAAACTCTACCTTGTTTTGATGGGAAATCAGGATTTGAATAACAGATTTGAAGATTTTGATGTCCAGACTACACACAAAAATGTTTACAACTTATTCGTGTGTAGTTCTGACAAAACATGGTCCCGGGAGAAGGGAATGGAAAACCACTTCAGTATTTTTGCCTTGGGAACCCCATGATAGTATGAAAAGGCTAAAGGATATGACACTGAAAGATGAACTCCTCGTGTGTAGGTTTCCAATATGCTACTGGAAAAAAGTGGAGAGATAGCTTCACAAAGAATGAAGAGGGTGAGCCAAAGCAAAAACAACACCCAGTTGTAGATGTGACTGGTGATGGAAGTCAAATCACATGCTGTAAAGAGCAACATTGCATGGGAACCTGGAATGTTAGGTCCATGAATCAAGGTAAATTGGGAGTGGTCAAACAGGAGATGGCAAGAGTGAACGTCGACATTTTAGGAATCAGTGAACTAAACTGGACTGGAATGGGTGAATTTAACTCAGATGACCATTATATCTACCACTGTGGGCAGGAATCCCTTAGAAGAAATGGGGTAGCCATGATGGTCACAAAAGAGTCTGAAATGTAGTATTGGATGCAGTCTCAAAAATGACAGAATGATCTCTGTTCGTTTCCAAGATAAACCATTCAATATCACAGTAATCCAAGTCTATGCCCCAACCAGTAATGCTGAAGAAGTTGAGGTTGAATGGTTCTATAAAGACCCACAAGAGGGTCTAGAACTAACATCCAAAAATGATGTTCTTTTCATCATAGGGGACTGCAATGCAAAAGTAAGGAATTCAAGAGATACCTGGATTAATAGGCAAGCTTGGCCTTGGAGTGAAAAATGAAGCAGGACAGAGGCTAACAGAATTTTGCCATGAGAATTCACTGGTCACAGCAAACACCCTCTTCCAGCAACACGAGAGAAGATGCTACACATGGACATCACCAGATGCTAAATACCAAAATCAGACTGATTATAGTCTTGGCAGCCAAAGATGGAGAAGCTCTATCTAGTCAGCAAAAACAAGACTGGGAGCTGACTGTGGCTCAAATAATGAACTCCTTATTGCCAAATTCAGACTTAAATTGAAGAAAGTAGGGAAAACCACTAGGCCGTTCAGGTATGACCTAAATCAAATCCCTTATGATTACACAGTGGAAGTGACTAATAGACTCAAGGGATTAGAGCTGATAGACAGAGTGCCTGAAGAACAGGTTCATGACACTGTGCAGGAGGCAGTGACCAAAACCATCCCTAAGAAAAAGAAATGCAAAAAGGCAGAATGGCTGTCTGAGGAGGCCTTACAAATAGCTGAGAAAAGAAGAGAAGTGAAAGGCAAAGGAGAAAAGGAAAGATATTCCCATTTGAATGCAGAGTTCCAAAGAACTGCAAGGAGAGATAAGAAAGCCTTCCTCAGCGATCGATGCAAAGAAATAGAGGGAAACAATAGAATGGGAAAGACTAGAGATCTCTTCAAGAAAATTAGAGTTACCAAGGGAACATTTCATGTGAAGATGGTCTCAATAAGGACAAAAATGGTATGGACCTAACAGAAGCAGGAGATATTAAGAAGAGGTGGCAAGAATACACAGAACTATAAAAAAAAAAAATCTTAATGACCCAGATAACCACAATGGTGTGACCATTCACTTAGAGCCAGATTTGCTGGAGTGCAAAGTCAAGTGGGCCCTAGGAAGCATCACTATGAACAAAGCTAGTGGAGGACATGGAATTCCAGCTGAACTATTTCAAATCCTAAAAGATGATGCTATTAAGGTGCTGCACTCAATATGTCAGCAAATTTGGAAAATTCAGCAGTGATCACAGGACTAGAAAAAGTCAGTTTTCATTCAAATCCCAAAGAAAATCAATGCCAAAGAATGTTCAAACTACTACACAATTGTACTCATTGCACACACTAGCAAAGTAATAATGAAAATTCTCCAAGCTAGGCTTCAGTAGTATGTGAACCAAGAACTTCTTGATGTTCAAGTTGGATTTAGAAAAGGTAGAATAACCAGAGATCAAATTGCCAACATCAGGTGGATCACAGAAAATGCAAGCGAATTCCAGAAAAACATCTACTTCTGCTTTGTTGACTATGCTAAAGCCTTTGGGTGAATCACAACAAACTGGAAAATTTTTCAAGAGATGGGAATGCTAGACACCACCTTACCTGCCCCCTGAGAAATCTGTATGCAAGTCAAGAAGCAACACTTAGAACCAGGCATGGAACAATGAGCTGGTTCCAAACTGGAAAAGGATTATGTCATGCTATGTATTGTCACCCTGCTTATTTAATTTATATGCATATTTAACTTATAGACATCATGCAAAATGCCAGGTTGGATGAAGCACAAGTTGGAATCAAGATTGCAGGGCAAAATATCAATAACCTCAGATACATAGATGACACCACCCTTATGGTAGAAAGCAAAGAGGAACTTAAACAGCCTCTTGATGAAGGTGAAAGAGAAGAGTGAAAAAGCTGGCTTAAAACTCAACATTCAAAAAATGAAGATTATGCCATCTGGTCCCATCATCTCATAGCATCTATAGATAGGGAAACAATGGAAACAGTGAGAGATTTTATTTTCTTGGGCTCCAAAATCACTGCAATGGTGATTGCAGACATGAAAAGACGTTTGCTTCTTGCAACAAAGCTATGACCAACCAACCTAGACAGCATATTAAAAAGCAGACACATTACTTTGCCAACAAATGTCTGTCTAGTCAAAGCTATGGTTTTTTCCAGTAGCCATGTATGGATGTGAGAGTTGGACTATGTGAGCGCCAAAGAATTGATGCTTTTGAACTGCGGTGTTAGAGAAGACTCTTGAGAGTCCCTTGGACTGAAGGGAGATCAAACCAGTCAATCCTAAAGGACATCAGTCCTGAATATATGTTGGAAGGATTGATGCTGAAGCTGAAGCTCCAGTACTTTGGCCCCCTAGTGCAAAGAACTGACTCATTAGAAAAGACCCTGATGCTGGGAAAGATTGAAGGCAGGAGGAGAAGGGGACAACAGAGGATGAGATGGTTAGATGCTATCACCTACTCGATGGACATGACTTTGAGCAAGTTCTGGGAGTTGGTGATGAACAGTGAAGCCTGGGTGTGTGGCACTTGATGGGGTCACAAAGAGCTGGACATGACTGAGTGACTGAAGTGAACTGAGTGTGTAGCTCAGTGAGTATTCAAAAGAAACATACATTCCTGTAACCTAAACGTGATTGATAAACAGAGTCATATAAGCATCCCCAGAAACATACATTTCTGTAACCAAAACATGATTGATAAACAGAGTCATATAAGCATCCCCAGAAACACATTTCTGTCCTTCCTGGCAATGCTTCCACCAATTAAAAACTCTCCTGATGTCTATCGTCTTGTTTATTAATTCTGTGTGATTTACGAGGACTCTCTGGAGTAGCCTGCATGCTATGATTTGTTGACACAGGCTCTAAAAGGCTGAACTCTCCCTGACAACAACGGGGACAACTTGAATGTTCACTGGAATGACCGATGCTGAAGCTCCAATACTTCGGCCACCTGATATGAAGAGCTGTCTCATTGAGGAAGACCTTACACTGGGAAATATTGAAGGCAGGAGACTGGGATAACAAGAGGATGAGACGGTTGACCGGCATCACTCACCAGTGGACATGAGTCTGAGCAAACTCTGGGAGATGATGAACAGGGAAGCATGGCGTGCTGCAGCCCACAGGGTCACAAAGACTCGTACATGACCGGGCATTTGAGCAACAATCCCAACTTCAGAGCGTCCATTGGCATCTGTGAGGCCTTATTGTATACGCGACACAACAATTTACTTAACCTCTCTGAGCTTCTGCTTCTTATTTTAAGTAAGGACAGCTATAGTCCATAAATGCAGAGTTGTTACAAGAATTTCATATGATTATGCATGTGTGATCATTAGCATAATCTTAGGATCTAGTGAACACTTATTACATGTTTTACCATATGCAATTAGAGTCTGAATCCAGAGTCCATCATTTTAGTCCTAGATTTAGGGTTAGGTTTTTTGGTCCAAATTCTAAAATCCTTGTGATATTTCCATTATTTTCCATGTTTCAGTTACTACTGATTTGTAACAAATTAGTTAGTGAAGTCGCTCAGTAGTGTCTGATACTCTTTGCGACCCCGTGGACTGTAGCCCACTAGGCTCCTCTGTCCATGGGATTCTCCAGGCAAGAATACTGGAGTGGGTTGCCATTTCCTCCTCCAGGGGATCTTCCCGACCCAGGGATCGAATCCAGGTCTCCCGCATTGTAGGCAGACACTTTAACTTCTTTAACAAAGCAGACGCTTTGTTACCAGGGAAGCCCTGGTAACAAATTACTTACTAGGTTAAAACAACAACTGTGTTACATGCACAAATTCTGAAGGTCAAGAATTTAGAAAGGATATCATGGGGACAGCCTGGCTATCTTCCACAATATTTGAAGCCTCAGCTACAAAGACTCCAAGGCTGGGGTGGCTTGTAGCTTGGGGCTGGAAGCATCCGAAGGCTCATCCATTTTCATGCTTGGCACCTAGGCTTGGAGGCTAAAAGCTGTGTACACTGATGGAGCACCTATGTGTGGCTTTACTATGAGGCTGGCTTACTTGCAAAGCTCCTTCTATAGGTGTTTGCATAAACCAAGGCTGGAGACTCTATCACCTACTCTAAAGTAGCCTCAGAATTTCTGCCAGCATAATTTCTGCCAATTTTATGCTTATGAGAAAGCTCTAAGCCCACTAAAGCCTCACCAAAATAATTAGTATCTCAGTTTATCTCCTTGCATAACTATTTTTTTTTTAAGATTTTATAATGTGGGTCCTAAAGTTGCAAAAATGTGTACTGTATCTAACCTGTAAGAGATTTAAAAAACTAATTTGGGGACATAATTGCAAGCTGTGGTAAGTGATAGAAATGAAAATTGAAAGGTATAATGGAGATTATAACTCAGGGTCCTGATTTAAAGTTTAATGTGGGCTTGTCTAAAGAAGTGACAATTAGGCTTAAACGTCAACGGTCATTGAAACTATAAACTCTCAATCTTACCCACTATTAACCCTGAAGAAAACACAGTTGTCTAATAATGAACATCTCTCAACTAGATGAACCATGATTAGAAAATTTCCTTTCAGAGATTAGTTACTCAGTGGTCATTGTTTATCACAGATAAGTTAACATACACTTGTACTGAAACAAAATATAATCAAACGTTCTGTGAAAACCTTCAAGAGTCTCTGTCAACAAAATAGACCTAATTGCTTGGAGTCTTCTGAGCCCTTTTGCTGCATTAACAATTAGATGTGCTATACTTCACCATTCCCAAAGGAGACCAGTGAGAGAGTCGGTCCTTTTCTCTAACGGTTACTTCTGATTTTTGTATAATACTTACTATAGGCTATAGTGCATTTTAGGGGACTCTGTGGCATCTAAAGATTTCTGTGAGCCTTGTTTGCTAAGTCGTGTTCAACTCTTTGTGATCTAACGGACTGTAGTCCACCAGGCTCCTCTGTCCACGGGATTTTCCGGGCAAGAGTATTGGAGCCGGTTGCCTTTTCCTTCTCCAGGGATCCTCCTGAGCCAGGGCTCGAGCCTGCGTCTCTTACGTCTCCCGCATTGGCAGGCGGGATCTTTACCAGCAGTGCTGCCTGGGA
The DNA here is from genome assembly GCF_019320065.1 of Cervus canadensis. Lineage (NCBI taxonomy): Eukaryota > Metazoa > Chordata > Mammalia > Artiodactyla > Cervidae > Cervus > Cervus canadensis. Next base: position 4,503,596 of record NC_057410.1, read on the forward strand.
AGAGTTTTGTTTAATGAATAGAAACAAAGACAGAGAAGCTCTACCAGCATCATACCACCATCATCATCACTGCTAATGTTGAGTGACTTCTATGTGCCATGCACATCATCACTGTAAAAAGAGCTATATTATTTTCTCACTTTTACTATTTTTTCCCCATTTATTTTTATTAGTTGGAGGCTAATTGCTTTACAATATTGTAGTGGTTTTTGCCATACATGTAAATCCATGTCTGATTCATGTCAATGTATGGCAAAAATCACTTTTACTATTAAAAACTACTTCGACAAAAAATAGGGTGCTTAGCTTTCCCAAAGGCAAACATCTTTGAAGTGACTTAATCAATATTCCAACCAGTGTCTGTTTTGTGCAGTTTTGTTTTTTACATCAAATCCCATGTACTGGTTCTTGATTAATTTGTTTTTTGAAAATCTAAAAACTTTTGAGATTAATCCAACTTTCATAAATACTGTTCTTCATGACAATAAATATTTTCCAGACAGCTTCAGGTCATGGGATGGCATTCCTCATGATTGTCAAGTCAATTCTTAGGCAGGTTGATAAGAAGTCGTGGGTCCCTGAGGAGGAGGGAGGGGTCTGGGGCTCTCAAGGAGGAGATAGGGGTCTGGAGTTCTCAAGGAGGAGAAAAAGACAAAGGTTTTTTCCTTTAAGCCCAGAGCTGATGATTGCACAACAAAACAACTAATCTTGCTCAAGGATATGATTTCCTTTAGTGAAACTCTGTACAAAGGACAACAATGTATCCTACTTGAGGACATGTTTCTCCTTCTTGAGAACCTTCTGACCAATCGTGCCATCTTAAAATGTATTTTATGGGAACTGGTCTGGTAAAATCTTTCTATTGTTAGTTCTAATCCTGTCATTTTAAAATGTGAATTATGGGAGTGGGTCTAGTATGAGCTTTACAACCTTGAGACATTCTTTTGATTTATTGTAATAACCAATTTAAAAAGTACGTAATTCCCTTGCTGACACTAGCGAGGGGGGTGCTCTCCATCCCCCTTCTGATGTCTGTGTCAGAAGCTTTCTCTGTCCCCTTTCACTTTATTTTTTTTTTCTTTTTTTTCAATTATTTTTATTAGTTGGAGGCTAATTACTTCGCAACATTTCAGTGGGTTTTGTCATACATTGACATGAATCAGCCATGGAGTTACACGTATTCCCCATTCCGATCCCCCCTCCCACCTCCCTCTCCACCCGATTCCTCTGGGTCTTCCCAGTGCACCAGGCCCGAGCACCTGTCTCATGCATCCCACCTGGGCCGGTGGTCTGTTTCACCATAGATAATATACATGCTGTTCTCTCGATACATCCCACCCTCGCCTTCTCCCACAGTGTCCAAAAGTCTGTTCTGTACATCTGTGTCTCTTTTTCTGTTTTGCATATAGGGTTATCGTTACCATCTTTCTAAATTCCATATATATGTGTTAGTATGCTGTAATGTTCTTTATCTTTCTGGCTTACTTCACTCTGTATAAGGGGCTCCAGTTTCATCCATCTCATTAGAACTGATTCAAATGAATTCTTTTTAATGGCTGAGTAATATTCCATGGTGTATATATACCACAGCTTCCTTATCCATTCATATGCTGATGGGCATCTAGGTTGCTTCCATGTCCTGGCTATTATAAATAGTGCTGCGATGAACATTGGGGTGCACGTGTCTCTTTCAGATCTGGTTTCCTCAGTGTGTATGCCCAGAAGTGGGATTGCTGGGTCATATGGCAGTGTGTGGTACTGGCACAGAGACAGAAATATAGACCAATGGAACAGAATAGAAAGCCCAGAGATAAATCCACGGACCTATGGACACCTTATCTTTGACAAAGGAGGCAAGGATATACAATGGAAAAAAGACAACCTCTTCAACAAGTGGTGCTGGGAAAACTGGTCAACCACTTGTAAAAGAATGAAACTAGGACACTTTCTAACACCATACACAAAAATAAACTCAAAATGGATTAAAGATCTAAATGTAAGACCAGAAACTATAAAACTCCTAGAGGAGAACATAGGCAAAACACTCTCCGACATGAATCACAGCAGGATCCTCTATGACCCACCTCCCAGAATATTGGAAATAAAAGCAAAAATAAACAAATGGGACCTAATGAAACTTAAAAGCTTTTGCACAACAAAGGAAACTATAAGTAAGGTGAAAAGACAGCCCTCAGATTGGGAGAAAATAATAGCAAATGAAGAAACAGACAAAGGATTAATCTCAAAAATATACAAGCAACTCCTGCAGCTCAATTCCAGAAAAATAAATGACCCAATCAAAAAATGGGCCAAAGAACTAAACAGACATTTCTCCAAAGAAGACATACAGATGGCTAACAAACACATGAAAAGATGCTCCACATCACTCATTATCAGAGAAATGTAGATCAAAACCACAATGAGGTACCATTACACGCCAGTCAGGATGGCTGCTATCCAAAAGTCTACAAGCAATAAATGCTGGAGAGGGTGTGGAGAAAAGGGAACCCTCTTACACTGTTGGTGGGAATGCAAACTAGTACAGCCACTATGGAAAACAGTGTGGAGATTTCTTAAAAAACTGGGAATAGAACTGCCATATGACCCCTTTCACTTTAATAAAACTCTGCTACACAAAAGCTCTTGAGTGATCAAGCCTGGTCCCTGGTCCCGAAGCTAAATCTTCTTTGGAGATCACGAATCCGACATCTTTCACTGTAAGCTATCAATTGCATATCTCCATTGCCCGAAAATATCTCCTATTACTGGACCATACTGAAATAATTTTAAAAGACAGAGAGGTAGTTTGTTAACCTGCCATTATGGTCTTTTACACCTAAAGGGATGCAATAAACGGAAGTAGGAAGGTTGGTGCAGCTTTCCATATTATTGATTCCTAAATAATTTCAGAAGACTCCCAATTTCAACTCTGACATATAAACCATGCAGAAATAGTCACTCCCATATTTAGCACAAGTAAAGAATAAAACAAAGTCAATAATATTCCTTGGACCCATCAAATATTTAAAGTTACCAGGTAACTATCAATGTAACATGCAGAATTGGGATACCAACAGAAGGAAAGAGAATAAAGGAAAAGAAATATTGGAAGTAATAATGGTTAAGGTTTGAATGGAAAGACACATCTTAACAAATTTAAAGGAATAGAAAACATGTTTTCAGACAACAATGAAATTAAAGTAGAAAGTAATAACAGAAAAATCATGGGAAAAATCCTAATGTTGGGAGATTGAACAATATATTTCAAAGTAACACGTAGTCAGGGTTTTCCTGGTGGCTCAGTGGTAAAGAATCCACCTGTCGTTGCAGGAGACACAGGTTTGATCCGTAAAATCTGGGAAGATCCCCTATGCCACACAGCAAATAAGCCCGTGCACCTCAACTACTAGGCCTGTACTATGGAGCCCAGGAGCCACAACTACTGAAGCCCACGTGCCCTAGAGCCCGGCTCTGCAACAAGAGATGCCGCCCAATGACAAGCCTGAGCACCGCAACTAGGGAGGAGCCCCCGCTCACCTCCACTAGAGGAAAAGCCCACCCAGAAATGCAGACCCAGCACAGCCAAATAAAAGTGACTAGATAAACAAAATTATTAAAAAAAAAAAAAAAGTAACACATGATCAAATAATATGTCTCAAGGTAAATTTTAAAATATTTTAAACTGAAATGAAAATAGAACTTCTCAAAATGTGTGCTGATGGAAATGCAATAGCCATTTTGGACCACAGTTTGGGAGTTTCTCAGTAAGCTAAAAGTAATTTTACCATGAGATCCAGCAACCATACTTCTAAATATTTACCCAGTGAATTGAAAATCACATCCACATAAAATCTTGCATGTGGAGGTTAAAAACAGACTTAGTCACAATCTCTAAAAACGATGCAAAAAGAAGTCCTTCAATGTGTACACAAATAAACAGAATATTATTCAATATTTAAAGGAAATGAGCTATCAATCAGAAAAAGAAGTATATACTAAATGCATACTGATAAGTGAAAAGTGTGAGTGTGAAAAGGCTATAGATTGTATGATTCCAATAACTGGACATTTGGAAATGACAAAACTATAACTATAGTGAACTGATTTGCGGCTGCCAGGAAATCAGAAGGAAATTTGAACAGAGTAGGTTGAAACACAGGGGAATCTTTAGGGTGAAGAAACTATTCTGTTTGATGCTGTAATTGTGATACATAATAGAATGAACTTTAATGTATACAATTTTGAAAAATAATTAGAAGTTTGGGGATCCAAAGAAGGAAAAAAAAAATAATGGAACAACTGAAGTGTATTACAAATACAGTTGGTCCTTGAACAACATGGGTTTAAACTATGCGGGTCTCTTTATACACAGATTGTTTTTTTAGTAACAAATGCTACAGTGGGTCTCAGGTGGCTCAGTGGTAAAGAAGCTGCTTGCCAGTGCAGGAGACACGGGTGATGTGCCTTTGATCTCTGGGTTGGGAAGAACCGCTGGAGTAGGAAATGGCAAGCCCTATTCCACATTCTTGCCTGGAAAATCCCACGGACAGAGGAGCTTGGTGGGCTATAGTCCATGGGGTTGCAGAGTTGGACATGACTTAGCAACTGAGCATGCACTTGCAGAACTACATGATCCAGGGTGGGTTAAATCTAGGAATGTAGAACTACAGATGCAGAGGAACCATGGACATAGGGGGTTGACTGTAAGTTTTTTACATGGATTTTTGACTGCAAGGAGGGTCAGCACCGCTAAACCCCAGCTGTCCCAGAGTTACGTGTATGTGAGATAGCCTCATCAGTGTGACGTGGCGGAAATGCTGGTGGCAGTAATACCTTTGGAAATGACTCATGTCTGTAATACTAGAGGCAAAAGGGACTACACATACTGTATTCTAGTTAATAAAATTTCTTCCTAAGAAAGTACAGGTTAACAATTCTGATGCTGCTATATACATACACTGGACTTAAACAGTTAAAGAAATGGGATGGTGGACAGTGGGAGTCAGGCTTTCACTGTTAGAGTGGGAGGTTAAAGATAAGCAAGGGGAGGATGCTATAATGAGCCACATATCATTTTCTTGGTATCAAAGCAAGATACAAATGCTAAACGAATCTTGCAGTGCAAGGGACTCTCAAGAGTGTTCTCCAACACCACAGTTCAAAGCGTTGATTCATTGTCACTCAGCTTTCTTTATAGTCCAATTCTCACATCCAAACATGACTACTGGATAAAAACATAGCTTTGACTTGATGAACCTTTGTTGGCAAAGTAATGTCTCTGTTTTTTAATATGCTGTCTCCAGGCTGGTCATAACTTTTTTTCCAAGGAGCAAGTGTCTTTTAATTTCATGGCTGCAGTCACCATCTGCAGTGATTTTGGAGCCCCAAAACATAAAGTCTCTCACTGTTTCCATTGTTTTCCCATCTATTTGCCATGAAGTGATGCGACCAGATGCCATAATCTTGGTTTTCTGAATATTGAGTTTTAAGTCAACATTTTCACTCTCCTCTTTCACTTTCATCAAGAGGCTCTTTAGTTCTTCTTCACTTTCTGCTATAAGGGTGGTGTCATCTCCATATCTGAGGTTACTGATATTTCTCCTGGCAATCTTGATTCCAGCTTGTGCTTCCTCCAGCCCAGAATTGTGCATGATGTACTCTGAATTTAAGTTTAATAAGCAGGGTGACAATATACAGCCTTGACGTATTCCTTTCCCGATTTGGAACCAGTCTATTGTTACATGTCTAGTTCTAACTGTTGCTTCTTGACCTGCACACAAATTTCTCAGGAGGGGGGTCAGGTGGTCTAGTATTCCCATCTCTTGAGAATTTTCCACAGTTTGTTGCGATCCACACAGTCAAAGACCTTGGCATAGTCAATATAGCAAAAGTAAATGTTATTCTGGAATTCACAGTTAACATACTGTTGATGCCTGCTAGTGTGTGAGATGAGTGCGATTGTGCAGTAGTTTGAGTATTCTTTGGCATTGATTTTCTTTGTGATTGGAATGAAAACTTTTCCAGTCCTGTGGCCACTGCTGAGTTTTCCAAATTTGCTGGCATATTGAGTGCAGCACTTTCACAGCATCATCTTTTAGGATTTGAAATAGTTCAACTGGAATTCCATCACCTCCACTGGCTCTGTTTGTAATGATGCTTCCTAAGGCCCACTTGACTTTGCATTCCAGGATATCTGGCTCTAGGTGAGTGATCACACCATTGTGGTTATCCGGGTCACAAAGATCTTTTTTGTATAGTTCTTCTGTGTATTCTTGCCACCTCTTCTTAATATCTTCTGCTTCTGTCAGGTCCATACCATTTCTGTCCTTTATTCTTCTCATCTTTGCATGAAATGTTCCCTTGGTATCTCTAATTTTCTTGAAGAGATCTCTAGTCTTTCCCATTCTATTGTTTTCCTCTATTTCTTTGCATTGATCACTGAGGAAGACTTTCTTATCTCTCCTTTCTATTCTTTGGAACTCTGCATTCAAATGAGTATATCTTTCCTTTTCTCCTTTGCCCTTTTCTTTTCTTCTTTTCTCAGCTATTTATAAGGCTTCCTCAGACAACCATTTGGCTTTTTTGCATTTATTTTTCTTGGGGACAGTTTTGATCACTGCCTCTTGTACAGTGTCATGAACCTCCATCCATAGTTCTTCACACACTCTGTCTATTAGATCTAATCCCTTGAATATATTTGTCATTTCCACTGTGTAATCATAAGGGTTTGATTCATGAGTTCACAGTGATATAAATAAATGATTAGATAATAAACAAAAGGGGGAGAAGAGATAAAAGCTCCTATATAGGAAAATTTCAAACAGTTTATGGAGATACTCTGCCTGAAGGATAAAGAGCATAAGTCCAAACTCCTTAAGTGTGTTGAATTTCTTCCAACAAAACACAGTATGGAAAGTGGGAGGAAAGGTTAGTTTTACAATAGAAAAACCTGACAAAGACTACTTTAGTCATATGATGAAGATCAACATTAACAGTGTGCAAGCTGAGTTGATAGTATGTACCCTCGACAGTTATGGGATGAAAACGGTGTTCTTCCCCAACACACACAATAACAACATCCCCATCATGAAAAAAACATAATAGTAACTCCAATAAAATTTCATCCTCAAAATACCTGAAAATCTGAAAAACTTTCCCACAGCCGAGAGGAGCCATAAAGAGACACAACTCCTATCTGTGATAGCCTAGATAGTATCCTGGAATAAAAAGGGCATTAGGTATAACCTAATGAAATCTGAAGAAACTATGGAACTTAATAATAATTCACCAATATTGGTTCATTAGTTGTGACAAACACACTATTCTAATATAATCTGTTAAAAGTAAGAGAAATTGAATGTGGGTATATGGAAATGTTGTTCTTAAATAAAGTTTATTTAAAATTATTCCTACCCCCACCTATCCCCTGGTAATCATGTTTATTTTCTACATCCATAACTCTACTTCTGTTTTGTGAATAAATTCATTTGTACCTTTCTTTTTAGATTCCCCATATAAGCAATATTATATGGTATGTCTTTCTCTGATTAACTTCACTCAGTATGACAATCTCTGTGTCTATCCATGTTGCTACAAATGGCATTATTTTGTACTTTTTATAGCTGAGTAATATTCCATTATGGGTTTCCCTGGTGGCTCAACCCATCCTGCTAATGCAGGAAACATAGGTTCAATCCGTGGGTTGGGAAGATCCCCTAAAGATGGAAATGGCAATTCACTCCAGTATTCTTGCCTGGAGAATCTCATGGTCGGAGGAGTCTGGCAGGGTACAGTCCATGGGGCTGAAAAGAGTCACACAACTTAGCAACTAAAGACACAGTATTCCATTATATATATACATACATATGTATATATATATACCACACCTTCTTTTTATCCATTCCTCTGTGGATGAACATTCAGTTCACTTCAGCATCCTACCCACTGTAAATAGTGCTGCAATTAAACTAGGGTGCCTGCATCTTTCCAAATTATGTTTTTTTCTGGGCATATGCCCAGTACTGGGACCGCTGGTTCGTATGACAGTTCTATTTTTAGTTTTTTTAAGGAATTGCTATACTGTTCTCCACAGTGGCTGTGAGACTGACATATAAACACTGCTACATATAAAACAGATGACTAATAAAACCTGCTGTATATCACAGGGAACTCTACTCAATACTTTGTGATGGCCTCTGTAAGAAAAGAATATAAAAAATGAGTGAATACATAAGTGTACAGATTATATAACTGATTTACAACACTGTAAATCAATTATACTCAGGAAATTTTTTTTAAAAAATAGCACAAAAAAGTTTATTTAAACTTACTTTTCAAAATATTTTACTTTAAAAAATATTTAAAATTATCCAGGGATTCATGGATATTTTATAGTTTGGGTTATAATGATAAAACTACATAACTAATCATGTAATGTAATTATATAATCATATACCTAATTATGTAACTATATGACTATATCTTTATATCTATCTAACATCATCATTTCTTATACCTGTACCTGCACCCGTTCCAAGTTTTCATGGGAGCCCTTTGAGTTTGTCAATTATATGATTGTACTTACTTTGAACTCATATAACTAAGATTCAAAGGTCTAAGCATATTCATTATGTTATTTAAAAACCTCTTCTCTAAGACTATCTTCTTATTAAGAGCTATATGAATTAGCCAGATGAAAAATTCTCATCTGTGACCTTGCTAACTGTGATTCTGAAAATGAGGCTATTTTAAGAATTTCTCATGCAGTTTCCATCAAAGCTAGTGTCTGATTTCTACATCGTTTAAGTTATTATAAGCCTCCTATTTATTCATAATTGAATTTCCTTGTGGCAGACCATGACCTGTTCTCATCCCACCTAGTTATTCCTTCTTTCTTTCCTTTCTTCTTGCCTGCTTACATGCAAGTAGCTAACACGGTAGAAGATTAGCAAAAGAGATATTAGTTATACCCTTTTGGAGCTAACAACTGGCTAAGAGGAGAGAGACATTAAAGGCAAACAGCACAGTGATGGAAGTACATCATATAAAAAGGCTACATAAAGAATGCGCTATATATTGCTATAGTATACAAGAGACAGAAATGCACAATGGCTTAAATTAAATGTATTTCTTTTTTATATAAAAGTCAGGATGTGGGCAGTTCTGGGCCAGTGTGATGGCCCTGATCCAGGAGGTTATTAGGAATTCAGGCCTTTCTCTGGTTATTACTTCACCCACCCTTGTGGGCAGCGTTGTTGTAATGATTGAATATGGCAAGTAAAGTTTGGAACACGGTATCCAAATTCAGGCCGCAGATTGGAAGAAAGGGCGTCGGAAAACAGAACAGAGAGAAGAATGTATTGTCTTTAAGGGGACACCCCAGAAATTCGACATGTAACACTTTCATTTATATCTATCTTTGACCTAGCTATAAATCATGTTGGAGGACATGGCCTTTATTCTGGACAATTATATAACGAGCTAAAATTTGTCTGCAAAGGAAAAACAGATATTAGGAACAGCTGATAGTTTCTAATATATTCATAGAGAGATAGTTTGGTCTCTATGTAAGCATTTATAAATCACCATTACTTATATCCAGTCACACAGAGTTAACGTCTATAAAACAAGGCTGACAAATAGAACATTATACAAAGATGAAAAACTTCTGCATTAGCATCCTCCAGATGCAGTGGCAACACAAACTATTAGTGAGCACTTGAAATTTGTCTTACATGATTGAAAAACTAACATCTTAAGTTTTATTTTATTTTATTAAATTTAGATTTAAATATATACATGTGGCCAGAGGGACCACAGAGGGCATAGCAATAAAACTTTAGAATGTTCCCATAGCTGTGATCAGTTTAAACTTTCTTTCCAGCTTCTGGGTGCTTCCCAGGTGGCACTAGAGGTAAAAAACCCTCCTGCCAATGCAGGAGATGTAAGAGATGCAGGTTCAATCCCTGGGTCAGGAAGATTCCCTGGAGGAGGAAATGGCAACACACTCCATAATTTTTGCCTGGGGAAGCTTATGGACCGAGAAGCATGGTGGGCTACACAGTCCATCAGTTCAGTTCAGTCACTCAGCTGTGTCTGACTATTTGCGACCCCATGGAGTGCAGCACGCCAATCTTCCCTGTCCATCACCAACTCCCAGAGTTTACTCAAACATGTCCATTGAGTCTTTGATGCCATCCAACCATCTCATCCTCTGTTGTCCCCTTCTCCTCCTGCCTTCAATCTTTCCCAGCATCAGGGTCTTTTCAAATGAGTCAGCTCTTCGCATCAGGTGGCCAAAGTATTGGAGTTTCAGCTTCAACATCAGTCATTCCAATGAATATTTAAGACTGATTTCCTTTAGGATGAAGTCCAAGGGACTCTCAAGAGTCTTCTCCAACACCACAGTTCAAAAACATAAATTCTTTGGCACTCAGCTTTCTGTAATAGTCCAACTCTCACAACTATATATGACTCCTGGAAAAACCATAGCCTTGACTAGACGGACCTTTGTTGGCAAAGTAATGTCTCTGTTTTTTAATATGCTGTCTTGGTTGGCCATAACTTTCCTTCCAAGGGGTCAGCATCTTTTAATTTCATGGCAGCAATCACCATCTGCAGTGATTTTGAAGCCCAAAAAAATAAAGTCTGACACTGTTTCCACTGTTTCCCCATCTATTTGCCATGAAATGATGGGACCAGATGCCATGATCTTAGTTCTCTGAATGTTGAGCTTTAGGCCAACTTTTACTCTTCTCTTTCTCTTTCATCAAGAGGCTCTTTAGTTCCTCTTCACTTTCTGCCATAAGGGTGGTGTCATCTGCATATCTGAGGTTACTGATATTTCTCCTGGCAATCTTGATTCCAGCTTGTGCTTCCTCCAGCCTAGTGTTTCTCATGATGTACTCTGCATAAAAGTTAAATAAGCATGATGACAATATACACCTTGACATACTTCTTTTCCTATTTGGAACCAGTCTGTTGTGCCATATCCAGTTCTAACTGTTGCTTTCTCACCTGCATACAGATTTCTCAAGAGGCAGATCAGGTGGTCTGCTATTCCCATCTCTTTCAGAGTTTTACAGAGTTTATTGTGATCCACACAGTCAAACTTCCCTGGTGGCTCAGATGGTAAAGCATCTGCCTACAATCCGGGAGACATGGGTCTGATCCCGGGGTCGGAAAGATCCTCTGGAGAGTGAAATGGCAGCCCACTCCTGTACTCCTGCCTGGAAAGTCTCATGGATAGAGGAGCCTGGTAGACTGCAGTCCATGGGGTCACAAAGAGTCAGACATGACTGAGCAACTTCATTTCACTGCTTCACACAAAGGCTTTGGCATAGACAATAAAGCAGAAATAGATGTTTTTCTGGAACTCTCTTGCTTTTTTGATGGTCCAACAGATGTTGGCCATTTGATCTCTGGTTCCTCTGCCTTTTCTAAATCCAGCTTGAACATCTGGAAGTTCACGGTTCATATATTGTTGAAGCCTGGCTTGGAGAATTTTGGGCATTACTTTACTAGCGTGTGAGATGGGTGCAGTTGTGTGGTAGTTTGAGCATTCTTTGCCATTGCCTTTCTTTGGGATTGGAATGAAAACTGACCTTTTCCAGTCCTGTGGCCACTGCTGAGTTTTCCAAATTTGCTGGCATATTGACTGCAGCAATATCACAGCATCATCTTTTAGGTTTTAAAACAGCTCAACTGGAATTCTATCACCTCCACTAGCTTTGTTCATAGTGATGCTTCCTAAGGCCCACTTGACTTCGCATTCCTGGATGTCTGGCTCTAGGTGAGGGATCACACCATCGTGGTTATCTGGGTCATGAATTTTTTTTGTATAGTTCTTTTATGTATTCTTGCCACCTCTTCTCAATATCTCCTGCTTCTGTTAGTTCCATACTATTTTTCTCCTTTATTGTGCCCATCTTTGCATAAAATTTTCCCTTGGTATATCTAATTTGCTTGAAGAGATGTCTTTCCCATTCTATTGTTTTCCTTAATTTCTCTGCATTGATCACTGAGGAAGGCTTTCTTATCTCTCTTTGCTATTCTTTGGGACTCTGCTTTCAAATGGGTATATCTTTCCTTTTCTCCTTTGCTTTTGTTTTTCTTCTTTTCTCAGCTATATGTAAGGCCTCCTCAGACAGCCATTTTTATTTTTGCATTTCTTTTTCTTGGGGATGGTCTTGATCCCTGTCTCCTGTATCATGTCACAAACCTCTGCCCATAGTTCATCAGGCTCTCTGTCTATCAGATCTAGTCCCTTAAATCTATTTGTCACTTCCACTGTATAATCGTTAGGTATTTAATTTAGGTCATACCTGAGTGATCTAGTGGTTTTCCCTACTTTCTTCAACTTAAGTCTGAATTTGGCAATAAGGAGTTCATGGTCTGAGCCACAGTCAGCTCCTGGTCTTGTTTTTGCTGACTGTATACAGTTTCTCCATCTGTGACTGCAAAGAATATAATCAATATGATTTCAGTGTTGACCACCTGGTGACGTCCATGTGCAGAGTCTTCTCTTGTGTTGTTGGAAGAGGGTGTTTGCTATGACCAGTGCATTCTCTTGGCAAAACTCTATTAGCCTTTGCCCTGCTTCATTCTGTACTCCAAGGCCGAATTTGCCTGTTACTCCAGGTGTTTCTTGACTTCCTACTTTTGCATTCCAGTCCCCTATAATGAAAAGGACATATTTTGGGGGTGTTAGTTCTAGAAGGTCTTGTAGGTCTTCATAGAACCGTTCAATTTCAGCCTCTTCAGTATTACTGGTCGGGGCATATACTTGGATTACTGTGATATTGAATGGTTTGCCTTAGAAATGAACAGAGATCATTCTGCCTTGTCTGATTCAGTGAAACAATGAGGCATGATGTGTACAGCCACCCAAGATGGACAGGTCGTGGTGGAGAGGTCTGACAGAATGTGGTCCACTGGAGAAGGGAACGGCAGACCACTTCAGTATTCCTGCCTTGAGAACCCCATGAACAGTATGAAAAGGCAAAAAGATAGGATGCTGAAAGAGGAACTCCCCAGGTCGGTAGATGCCCAATACACTACTGGAGACCAGCGGAGAAACAATTCCAGAAAGAATGAAGAGCTGGAGACAAAGCAAAAACAACACCCAGTTGTGGATGTGACTGGTAATGGAAGCAAGGTCCAGTGCTGAAAAGAGCAATATTGCATAGGAACCTGGAATGTTAGGTCCATGAATAAAGGCAATTTGGCAGTGGTCAAACAGGAGATGGTAAGAGCAAACACTGACATTTTAGGTATTAGCAAACTAAAATGGACTGGAATGGATGAATTTAACTCAGATGACCATTATACCTACTACTGTGGGCAAAAATCCCTTAGAAAAAATGGTGTGTCCATCATAGTCAACAAAAGAATCTGAAATGCAGTACTTGGATGCAATCTCAAAAACGACAGAATGATCTCTGTTCGTTTTCAAGGCAAACCATTCAATATCACAGTAATCCAAGCCTATGCCCCAACACAGTCCATGGGCTCACAAAGAATTGGACTTGACTGAAGCAGCTGGCCTTTCCACTTCTGCTGAGCCATGTGTAGACCTATTTGCTTAATTATCTGATAAGAGCAAGTTTTCCAACTTACTGGATACATGTTCTCTTCTTTTTTCCTATTTCTCCCATAAAGATTTTAGTCTAGGTTCCCCTTGGAGCATCTATCTTTTATGTTTTTCAATTAAGAATTTAGTAAGAAAAAGTGCAAAAACTTTCTGGTATGACCCTTTATGTGAATCTGTAGCATTGTCTAGGAGCATTTGAATACTTACCCAATTCAATAGGTGACGTCCTTAGGATATGTGGACAAGACTAGGAACTGTCTAAAAGTCTACCCCCCTCTCATGACCATTTGACATGTTTAACAGAAGTTATATTAGTAACTTTTCCTGTGAAAGTGTTAGTTGCTCAGTTATATCTGACTCCTTGCAACCCCATGAGCTGTAGCCTGCCAGGTTCCTCCGGCCATGGGATTCTCCAGGCAAGAGTACTGGAGTGGGTTGCCATGCCCTTCTCCAGGGGATCTTCCCGACCCAGGGATGAACCCAGGTCCCGGCAGTGCAGGCAGATTCTCTACGGTATGAGGCACCAGGGAAGCTACCAGAGAGCCAACATAGAACACACATGTTCTATGTGTGAACATATATGCATGTGCACATTTGTGTATGAGAAGAACGGAATGACCAAAGGGAGAGATATCAAGTTTAACGTGTGTAAAGAGGAGACGTGTGAGGTCACGTATGAAAGGAGAAGCTATTTCAAAGACATTGGGAGGGGGGGAGATGAAAAGAAACTTTCATTTCTTAGCAAATAAGGAAATTTAAAAATTTAAAGCTACAGCCTCATTTGCAAAGAGAAAGAATAAAAACTGCACAGAGGAAAAAGCAGTTCATCAAAACTTAGCCAGCATATGCATTTTCCGCAGCATACTTGCTTAAATTTTATTTCTTCTGACTGTATTTTCCTTCAGAACAATCTTCCTGTTCACTACAGTTAGAAATTTGAGGTTTGCTCATCTTATTCTTATAGTTTCAAAATTTAGTTCCTGCTAGGAGTGAATTATGTATATCTACATGTTGAGCTTCAGGCAGAATATCAAGAAAAAGCAATTCCTATTTCAATTTATTAAATGTATTGCAAGCAAATTTCTGACTATAGGACACCTCTGTCAGGAAAATTAGAGTTTTAGAAGTGGAAACTTCCAACTCTCGCACACTTACACTTAGCTTGTTATTCACTTGGAAAGAAGAACATGGTGAAGGTACTAGAATACAGTATTTAGTTTTAGGTGGCAGATTAAAAAAAAAACAAAATGGAACATTATTTCATTCAAATTTGACTTTTCACATGTTACATTAAAGTTATCATTTTTGTTTATGAGAAAAACAAAAGGTTTTACATTTTACATAAAAACTCTTATTACAATTCTAATATGGATAGCTAACACATTTACATGTCTAGAAATATAATCTGTAAGACTAATCCTCCATGTGCATGGAAAAAGAGCTGGAGTTCGCTGGAATTATGTAGATAAATTGGGCTTCCCTGGAGGCTCAGTGGTAAAGAATCTGCCTGACAATGCAGATGTGTGTTTGATCCCTGGGTCAGAAAGATTCCTGTGGAGAAGGAAAGGGCAACCCATCCCAAAATTCTTACCTGGGAAATCCCATGGACATAGGAGTCTGGTGGGCTGCAGTCCCTGAGGTTACAAGAGTCGGACATGACTTAGCAACTAAAATAACAACCACATGCACATATATTATACATTCAAAGTGAGAGAGTGAAAGTCACTCAGTCGTGTCCGACTCTTTGTGACCCCACGGATTATACAGCCCATGGAATTCTCCAGGCCAGAACACTGGGGTGGGTAGTCTTTCTCTCCTCCAGGGGATGTTCCCAACCCAGGGATCGAACCCAGGTCTCTCACATGGCAGGCGGATTTTTTACCAGCTGAGCCACCAGGGAAGCCCAAGAATATTGGAGTGGGTAGTGGTATCCCTTCTGCAGAGGATCTTCCTGACCAAAGGGGTCAACTAATAAAGAAATCAAAGATTTCTAGGGAAATTTACTAAAACTATATACAACCAGTTATCACATATATGTGTATAAAGTCTGGTCCAAACAATGTATTAGAGTGCATGGAAAACCCCTTAAGGTTTTCAGATGGTATAGTCAGAATAAAGAAAAGAAAAGGTTTGCTTTGAGGAGTGTTTGTTGGTTCTTAAACAGGGCAGGATAATTCTGTGCTTCAGTGCTTTAGAACCAACTTTGTCCTGCAGATTATCACAGTTAGAAAAGAGAATACATTGGAGAAGTTAGGATAAGACTTACAGCTTCTCTCCAAGAAGAGGGAAAACAGTTCAGATCTTTTTTTTTTTTTCTTTTTCTAAGAGTAGAGTTTTATTACTAAGAGTGGAATGGGGGTAGGGGTAGGAGATGAAGGCATTGAGTGACTTAGGCAGGGGAAATCACATTCAGCAAAGAGAAGGGCACACCTCAGCTGAAGTTCAGGAAGTAAGATATCCAAGACGATTCATGTTATAAAAATAAGTTTTTAAGTTTCAGACTTTCCTAAAAATGCATGGCCTATGATCATTATGTTTTCATTAAGATAATATATACTGAACCAAAAGTTGGCATTTAACTTTGAGGATCATTTATATAAAATTGTTACCATCTAAAACCTAGAAAACATGCATTCAGGTTGAAACATTATTTCAGTAAGAAATACCTTTGCATTGCTGAGGGTTTTAACACAACATAGTTTTAGAGAAGAAGATGAACTAGAACCTTGCTGGATCTTTTGGAATTAACCCTCTAGAGTAGAGGGTGGTGGGCAGTTTAATTATAGAGACAATCAAAATTAACTTCATACCAACATACATGTGATAATAGAGTATGTGCTGCTTGCTTTGTTGTGTTTTTAAAAAATTATTTATATCACAAGTGTACACTGTATTACATTGTGTTAAAAACTTGATATCCATATACATTACAAATGATCGCCACCACAAACCTAGTTTCCATCCATCACTAAAGACTTGGCCCACTTCACCCATTTTGCAGATCCCCCAAACCCTTTCTCCTCTGGTAACCTCAATTCTGATTTCAGTATCAGGTTTTTGTGGTGGTTGTTGTTGTTTGTTTGTTTGTTTTAATTTTTTAACTGAAGGATAATTGCTTTATAGAATTTTGTGGTTTTCTGTCATACATCAACAAGAGTCAGCCATAGGCACACCCATGCCCCCTCTCTCCCAGACCCCACTCCCATCTCCCTCCCCACCGCCCCCCCATCAGCCTGTCCCAGAGCCCCTGTTGGGGTTCCCAGACCCCACTCCCCTCTCCCTCCCCACCCCCCCATCAGCCTGTCCCAGAGCCCCTGTTGGGGTTCCCTGACCCCACTCCCCTCTCCCTCCCCACCCCCCCATCAGCCTGTCCCAGAGCCCCTGTTGGGGTTCCCTGACCCCACTCCCCTCTCCCTCCCCACCC